>NC_136733.1:39798303-39915803 GCF_936440315.1 Barbus barbus | reverse complement strand
TACATTTTAAAATATATTAAACTAGAAAACAGTTATTTGAAATGGTAAAAATATTTCACAATATTAATGTTTTTACTGTATTTCTGATCAAATAAATGCAGTGTAAGTGACTTCCTTAAGCATAAAAAAAACAAAAAAAACTGTCAACCCCTAACTTTTGTATGCCAGTGTATGCTTGCACACTGCTGGACATCTTTAATAGACAAAGTAATGAATGCATTTGCACTGAGAGAGTGAACAGTGTGTCATCTTAGTTCTAACAGAAAACCTGAGCTAAAATCTGAGTAAATGGATCATCGTAATTGTGTCTTTTGAACTTAGAAACACACAGAAACAAGCTGCTGTCTTCTCCTCGCAAATCTTTTGAAATCGAATTAAATGTATGACCTTTACACGAATGCAAGCTTGGGAAACTCTGCTCTTTTTATGCTTTGCATCCGTATTTTGCTTTTATTTTCGACAGCAAACACACATTTTCTGTGTCCGGAACAATAGCGCTATTATAAAGTCTTCTGCTTATCAGAGGAGTTTAGCCATTTGTGTTTCTCTCTCAGGACACGGATCAATGAAAACAGAGGAGGTTCTTTGTTTATCAACCCTTGAGGGCCTGCATACGATTTCACATGGAAATGACACTGGGAGAGATAGTAAACATGGCATTTTTACGATTGTTTAACATTACAGCCACCGAGCCAACTATTGTTTAACTCGTGGCACCTTTTACACTTTTCGGTCGGCCTTTATTTTCTCCTAACAGTCTGTACGCAGATGTTTGCATGGTGCTGAAAAGAGACAGGCCTACTCCACCCTGCCCACAAAAATGAGATTCTTCTTCGACTAAAATGATGCAATGTTATCGTGATGAACAAGTGACTGTGCATGCAAGCTACGAAGCTCGGAAGAACAAACTGAGACGCCAGTTTTCCTCATCCTGTGGTACTTTTATAGATTACAGCTGAGGGTCTTCTTCAAGAAACAGATGGAGAGCCGTTCCTCTCCTCATCCTCCAGATCGTTAGCACACAGCTTCGATGACATCATCAGCTGAGAGTTGATCTGTAAATCATTGCTGTAGGCAAACCAGCCTCTTTAGCATTCTGCGAGCTCTTTTGGGTTTTCCTGGCTTGAATCAGAACATATGTTGGCCATTTTGGGATCCGTTGTTTCTTCCTGATACATTCCTGACCTTGAGGAGCTGTGCAGTTGGTTTTCATAAAGCCAGTGTCTTCAAAAAGACTCGCCTTTTGAATATATTGGGAGATTATTGCTTGCAAATGTCAATTCATAGTCTTTGATTGTATGAAGAACGTGTTTACATTGGTCGGGCAAACACAGAACAATTCAATAAAATCAAACTTTGACGTGACAACACAAAAATGCTCATCGAAAGTAGAATATATGCATCATTTATCAGTTAATGTGGGCAAACTGACAAAAACAAAAAAGTCTGTGTGTGTGCATTTGTATACTGTAAGAAATCAATGATTTTCACAAGAAAATATAGTAACACTTTATTTTACGGTGTCCTTGTTACATGTACTTACTATTAAAATAACAATAAATTACGCATAATTACATGCAAGTAACCCTAAAACAAACCCTAATCCTAACCCTAACCATAGAGTAAATACATGTACTTCAATAATATTACTCGGCACTTAAATGTATAATTACACTGTAGCAGGGACACATTAAAATAAAGTGTAACCAAAAATATTTCTAAATTTCATTGGATAAAAATAATTTAAAATGGGGGGGAAATATCATTATGAAATAAATGTTTTTCTCAAATACACGTTGGACACAATTATTGGCACCCCTAGAAATTCTGAGTAAAATATCTCTGAAGTATATTCCCATTCATATTCACAATTTTGAGCACTCCAGGGTGATTATGAACATGAAATTATCCAGCCATGGTTTCCTGTTTCACAGAAATATCAATAGGAGGGAAAACAAAGCCCAAATTCCCTTAATCATCCATCACAATGAGAAAAACCAAAGAATATATTTCTGATGTGCAGCAAAAGATAATTGAGCTTCACAAATTAGTGAAGTGGCTTTAAGAAAAGAGCTAGAGCAGTGAAAATCCCCATTTCCACCATCAGGGCAATAATTAAGAATTTCCAATCAACATAAAATGTTATGAATCTGCCTGGAAGAGGACGTGTGTCTATATCGTCCTAATGCACGGTGAGAAGGAGAGTTTGAGTGGCTAAAGACTCTTCAAGGACCACAGCTGGAGAATTGCAGAAAATAGTTGAGTCTCGGGGTCAGAAAACCTTCTCCTAGCTTCTCCAAGAAAATGTATCCTAGCTCATTCAAAAAGAAACTCCAGCATATTCAGTTATCAGACACGACTGGAACATCAAATGGGACTGGCTTCTATGGTCAGATTAAACTAAAAAATGAGCTTTTTAGCAGCAAACACTCAAGATGGGTTTGGTGAACACAGGGATAGAAAGTACCCCATGTGTTCAATGAAATATACTGCTGTATTTGTGATGTTGTGGGCCTATATTTCTGCTGGAGGTCCTGGACATCTTGTTTAGACACATGGCATCATGGATTCTATCAAATACCTACAGATAAAAAATCAATAAGTGACTGATTCTATTAGAAATCTTATAATGGGCCATGTTTGGATCTTCCAACCGTTCAATAATACAAACACAAACCTCAAAAACAACACAAAAATGGGTCACTGAGCACAAAACCAAGCTTCTGCTGGCCATTCCAGTCCTCTGACCTGAACCCTGTAGAAAATGAGTGAGGTGAACTGAAGAGAAGAAGCACCGTCATGGAGCTGTAAATCTAAAGGATCTGGAGTGATTCTGGATGAAGGAATGATCTCTGATCTCTTGTCAGGTGTTCTCTAACCTCATCAGGCATTATAGGAGAACATTTAGAGCTGTTAAACTGGCAAATGGAGGTTTCAAAAACTATTGAATAAAAAGGTGCCGTTAATTGTGGCCAATGTGTATTAGAGAAAAACTTTTATTTCATAATGATATTTCCCCCCATTTTAAATTCTTATTATCCTGTGAAAGGTTATATTTTTGTGAATTCTTTAAATAAAAGATCAAATGGATTAACAATGCAGATTCATTTCCACAGCCTTCTTTGGGGGTGCCAATATTTTTGGCCATGATGACTGTATATATATATATATATATATATATAATTCAGTAATTTTGTTAGCATTTTAGTCATTCGTTTTTTATATGTGTGATCGTTTTCATACATTTTTATACCAGTTTTAATTTTAGTTATTTTAGTAGCCTAAATCAAGATAAACTAAATAAAATGAGAAACGTTGCTTTGGCAACAAGATGAAATAAAACAGGTTATTTTATATATATATATATATATATATATATATATATATATATATATATATATATATATATATATTTATTTATATATTTATATTATATACAATCTTTTTTTCAGGTTTTTTTTCACAATATGGCCCCTTTAGTTAACAATAGTTAATGCATTAACTAACAAGGAGCAAGACATTTTTTACTGTGTTTACTAATCTTTGTTAACATTAATACAACTGTTTATTGTTAGTTCATGTTCAGGCCCATTAAATAATATTAAAAGATACAATTTTTGATTTTAATAATGCATTAGTAAACATTGATATTGACATTAACTAGGATTAATAAACTCTTTTGAAGTATTTTTTCATTGTTAGTTCATGTTAATGTTAACAAATGGAAGCTTATTGTAAACTTACTGTTTATTTTATTTCAAGTAACAAAAAATGTGTTATGGTTTTAGTTTTAGTTAACTCTAATAGTCCTGCTGCGCACTAATATAATGTCTTTGGGCCTTTTTTTTTTTTTTTTTAATGCAACTTTTACTACTTCCCAAGCCACGTAAAAATATGACACCTCAAATTTAAAGAGGCTTATCCATGAGTACATACATTATTTCAGATTCCAGCTTTTTATTTCTTGTTAAATGGTCATCTTTCCAACATTTATTTTCAAAGTCGCACTAAACCAAGGCCTGCTCTGGAACATAAACAGATTTTTACTGTAAACATGAGCTTCCTCAGATGAGATGGATCCAGTCCAAAGTGATTACAAGCGACTGCACTTCTGCTGTCAATCCAAGGTCAAACCTTTGAAGGTCAAAGCTGCTTTTATTTTTGAAGCGTTGAGGCACCATATAAGTGAATCTTTGAGTTTGTCTCATTCCTCGTCAATCAAAGGCTTTAACTCGTTTTAATGTGAGGGTCATTTTGATAATCAAAAAGTGCTGCACCGCAAAAAAAATAAAAATTCCTGTCGTCTTATGTTTCCCAGAGATCCCAGTTCTTAAAGTGTAAATAATAGTAATGAACCACTACCTATTTTATGTGCATTTTTATGTGCATATGACCTAATCAAAGCACATTTTACAGATTAACCTCTCTGTTCTATCAAATGTGATTTAAAGCCCACATGTAATCTAAAACATTCTCTCAGAAACACAGATGTGAATACTTGACAGACAAATATAAAGTGCATCAAAAAGCCTATTGAACGAGTGAAACTCACTCCAGTGAATGCTAAATAATTCTCAGAAGGTTAATAGTTTTATTTTTAAGGTCGTCCACACAAAGTTCAACAAGTTGCATCACAGTCGGCTAGTTACAGCCAAGGGACATGTTTATCTATCTTCCAGCAAAGGTAATAAAACGTTTTTGTGAGTATAGTATAAACGAAATGACAATTAACTTCAAAGTTATTTCTACATATGCACATTTCTGCGTATGAATCATCTAGAATGTGTCGCTCCTCCTTAACGATTCAGTGGAGTGGAACAGACGTTCACGAATCGGTTCCTTCGAACGAGTCTTTGAAATGAACGAATCTCATATTTTAGTTGGCTGAAGTTTCTCTTTCTTCACGGTTATAATAAGAGTTATGAATAAGTAAAAATAACCATATGCACCTACAATGACGTACACTCTTGAAAATAAAAGTTCTTTATTGGAATCAATGGCTCCACGAAGAACCATTCAAGGTTTTTTATAACAGATAAAGATTCTTTTGATCTTTAAAACGTTCTTCAAAGTCATACTAAGAAAAAACGGTTCTATTTACTGAATCGTTCTTATGTGGCATTGTTTTGGAAACCCCCTATGAGACCTTTGTTTTTAATGTAACTCCTAATTTATTTAGGCTATTTTGTTGTATTGTTCAATAGCTTGAGAAAATGTTATGCCCAGCAGCTGACAAATGGAGAAAAACGTATTTCTGCTTAGTTACAAATTGTGAGAAATTCTGCTTACCCTTAAATGCTCTCTCTTGATTTGTAGAGACACATATTTAAATAAGAGAAAGATAACTCGACCTGAAAAAGACTCGTGAGTCATTGAATGAATCGTTTACACTAAGTGATTCAAAAGAACCGAGTCACTTGGATGAATCAAAATCCCAACCACTAGAACGGAGAGGGTCAGGAAGATCGGTGGGTGGGGTTAACCCTTTGTGGAAATAAATGAAGGAATCACGTGTTCAGATCAAAGGAGATCCGCTTTGTACAGAGAGCGCGAGCAGCAGCGATAGTTCAGGCTGCAATGAACACGACATTCTTCTCAAGGACAAACTTTCATTTTTAATGATCGCTATTCTCACGTCGTACCATCCACTGCGGTTTGTTTTCCCCCCTCCTTTTTTGTTGTTTGTGTTTTTTGGGAGGACGCGCTCTCCTCTCAAATTTGATTCTGAATCAACACTTTTTTGAAGACCCTTGGAAATTATGTTCCGCTCGGCGCTGATCCAACCGGCAAGATGATGATTTTACCGAGGAGTGGGGTCGCTCGTGGTGCTGATTCGGTGGTCTTGGTGCTGTTTTGGGTCTTGGGAAGCGTCCTAGCCAAGGATAATGCCTTTGTGGAAGTTGTGCTTTTTGAGTCGAGCCCAAATGGGGATTATACCACTTACACGACAGATTTGCGAGGGCGCTTCTCCAGAGCCGGGGCCACTATCAGCGCAGAGGGCGATATCGTGCAAGTACGTCTCCGTCTCTATGGGTGCACTCGCATGGGGATCTGACGCTTTCTGTGCGGTGCATTCGCTCTCCGCTACTTTGTTTCTCTGTCTTTAAGGGGGTGTGGGGTTGCACTTCACTGCGCGAGGATGATGATACAAGCCCAGAGAATAATATGCGCTCGCAAAATGGCTTCTGGTCTCGCAAAACATGCAAAAAAGTTCCTAGGATGCACAACTTTTATGAATGGTGTTGTTGTGTGCTGCAGAAGCGCGCGTGCAGAAACAAACACGGTGTAAACTTGGTAGCGCAGATGACAGCGGTAAACATGTGTCAAAGGTTATCGATTTTAATAACTGCATTTCCCAGATCTTTTGCAGCGTTGTAATGCCAGTGTTGCTTAGGATTCTCGCAATCAATGAAAACTTGGAAAGATCAAGGATTTATACATGCTGGGAATTATTAAAAGTTATTAAACAAATTTTTTATATTTTTTTCAGCATATGCTCATCTCTGAAATATGCTTATGTGCTTACAATGTGTTTAAAATGTATCTATATAAATACATGTTAAAAAGGTATGCAGTAAGCAGATATGACTGGAGAAGTCCTATAACTTTTGTTCATTTCCATAGTAAATATAATTGTTCTAGTGGTGCTAAAAGTATCAGGTAAATATTAATGAGCTGTGAGAATCCTGTAGAAATCAGTGCATGCCTTCAAGATGACCTGAGGTTATTCTTAAGTAATATTAATGGTATGGTTTAAATATGACACTTGTCATATAAATGTCCTTTGTTTAAAGTCCATTGAAGGTTGTGAGAAATCTTCTCCATAATGCGGTCCAGATGCCCACTCTGCTTAAATAGCATCTCCACAGGGACTTGTGCAATTTGATAAATCGTTCATGAACCATCACACCTACGTGTGATTTATTCCTCTTATTTGTGTTGTCTAAGGAGGGTTTTCCAATGCTTCTAAAGAGCGCCCATTTTCATGATTTGTTGAAAGTTTGTCCCCCCCCCCTCTTTCTTGTGAAAACAGAACAGGCTTCAAAGAGCAAGACGTTATTGAATGCCACGCCAAGAGGAATAATCTGTCCCTTAAACACTTGCTTAGAGTTGAACGCTGCTGGCTGCAGTGCACTGTGGGAAGTTATGGTTAATGTGAAAGGGATGCGATGATGCAGATCAAAGCGAATGCCTGATGCATGCATGCAAATGCTTTCTGATGAATGCACAAATGTATGTGGAGTCAAAAGTATCGCTTAAGCATCCAGTAGGCTTCTACTATTGCTGTGCTTTTCTTATACAGTCCTCCCTGTGGTTTTAGTGTAGAAAAATGAAAAGTACAGGCTTTTTTTACATGCAGGTCTGCTGTGTCCGTCCCACATCATTCGCTAGTGTGTGTTTACAGTTGTGTGCTTAGTAATGTTAGAACGTTCCCATGTTTAGGATTAGTGAGTATCACATTCTTCAAAATGGCAAGTGGTGATCATCGTTTTTCAGCGACGGCTGAGGAGGTGCTTTCTCTGTAGTGGGGTGAAATGAGAGATTTAGTGGTTTAGATATTTAGACTGGCCATGCATACATTTAGCACGGGCCGTTTGGCTCTATCTTTAAACCCTGCTGCGATGACAGACCTCAGCTTTACGTTGAGAAGACTTTGAGGTTTGCCATATAGTTTAGCTTTTGTCGCAGAGGCCAAGGTAGTGTTGGAATCATACGTTCCTGCGAACGCTGTAATCATTGCGTGCTTCGATGTTTAAGATCTTTTGCTTCTCTCTCATTTTCTTATGTATCTTTCACGATTTTCTCCTCAGCAATGCCGTTATTCCATGTCAGCTTCTCAGCAGTTTCATGCTTTCATTTGGCTCTGAATGGTGTTGAGATGTGAGAGTTTTGTTGTGAAGCTGGTTGAATAAGAACCATATGAAGACTGAAATGTTTTTGACATCTGAAGAGAATCAGTAATTGCTTTACATGATAGTTGTGGAATTCTTGTTCTGCATTCTTGCACAAACATTTCCTTGTGCCTATTTGTCCAAATGGCTTGTAAACATGGTAGTTATCCTGTAAGATGCTGTTCGCAGTTTCCGTTTGGGCCGTGTTTTGCATTGATGTGATGGCCGTTTCATTATAAACAAGTTTTTGGTTGGGTGTTGACTGTTGAGAATGCAATTAAGTTAATAATGCAGGTGAAATATCAAGCACTTTTAGAAAACTAGCTCTGGTACATCCTTGTCAGTTTTCCCTTGAGTGAAAAAAGGAGAGCCTGGAGTACCATCAGGGCCAAAGCAAACAAATTAACTCAATTTGCTACATACTCTACCTTATGGGGCAGGAAGAAAAGTGACTTTTCTTGGCTAATACACAAAACCAATGTTCCCCTTGGCTAGAACCTCGATTGCCTCAATTTTGTCTTCTCATTGCATGAAAATCAGTGTCTTTTTAAGTAATTCTTACACACTGTAGTTGTGGTTTCTCTCTTGGAAAGGTCGTGCTGATTGTGTTTTGAATATAGTGTTAGGTTCCTGCTGCCAGTTTCTTGGCCTGTTCTCCAGCGGAGACTAGTTAGCTGATGGGTTTTACATGCATTTATTATAGAAATCGAAGTGCTTTGAGCATTTTGGCTTAATTTTTTTTTCAAAGGCTGAAAGGTTACAATATTTAACCTGAAATGCAGCTTCATGTTTGGACTGAACTGATTTTGGCAGTGGTGGTTTTCAAAAGTCCCGTATACTGATGCCTGATACATTTTAATTGGCTGAAATATTGTTTTTGTAAAATGCAAAGTCTTGTGATTACAGTTTGTGTTAAAGTTTAGACCCGGAACATTGCACGTTGTAAACAATGAAGGTTTGCTGTATGTTTTGATAGCTTTGTCCTTCATACTCTGAGTGTTTGTAGTTTAGTGTATTGGCTTTCAACCAGTGGTACTTGGATTTTTATTTTGCTTTGCTTTATCCTTGATTTTTACTTTGTTACACAGAAATTATAACTTCTAAATGTTTTAAGGATGTCAGCAGGTTAAACTGTATGTATAAAGAATGATTTTAAATTGTGTGTGCATGTTTTTCACCCTCAGCATCAGTTGATTTGATGACTTTTCACTTTCATATTTATTGTGTAATGCTGAATGGTAGTTTGGAATAATATAACTTAACACTATTTTTCAAAAGTATGGGGTCTGTACATTTTTTTTTTTTTTTTTTTTTTTAATAATACTTTTATACAGTGAAGATGCATTAAATTGAAAAGTGACACTAAACATCCCTCTAACGTTACAGAATTGTTTTTTTTTTCAAATGAATGCTGTTTTTTTTTTTTTTGAGTTTCTATTCATCAAAGAATCCTGAAAAAAAAAAAAAAAAAAAAAAAAAAATCCACAATAATAAAAGTTTCCACAATTATTTTAAGGAGCACAGCTGTTTTCCACATGGACAATAGCAAGACATGTTTATTGAGCACGAACTCAATTTCTGAAGGATGACATTGCATATTGTTCATTGATTACTGGATGAATGACTTCAGAAAATTCCGCTTTGCCTCCACTGGAAAATAATTATATTGAATTATATGAAATTAGAAAGCAGTTAATTTTTTTAATAACTTTTTGCAATATTACAGTTTTTACTGTATTTTTATCAAATAAATGCAGCCTTGCTGAGGCTTACAAAAACATTAAAAGTCCTATCAACTAGTGTTGTTTTTGGCGGCCTGTTTTAATTTTAGTTTTAGTCTAGTCTTTGTGTGAAGCTGTCACTTTAGTTTTTATTAGTTTTAGTCTTTAAGCTTTCCTGTAGCTCAAATAGTAGAGCATGGCGCTAGCAACGCCAAGGTCATGGGTTCGATTCCCAGGAAAAGCAAGAGCTGATAAAATGTAAAAACTGTAACTTGAATGCAATGTAAGTCGCTTTGGATAAAAGCGTCTGCTAAATGCGTAAATGTAAATGTAGTCACGTTCATACTCTTTTTAGTCTAGTCTAGTTTCAGTCAACTAGAAGTCTGAGCATTTTAGTCAGAATTAACCATGACTATTTTAGTCTAGTTTTAGTCGGGGAAAACTAGTACCGCGAGAGCGATAAGAGAGCAGACGGATCCTGATGCTTTCGAATCGCTCTCGCGGTACTTTGATGTCTAAACTGATCATTCTGCGAACGCGCCTAATAATAACGTGACTAAACGAGACGAAATAATGTTTCGTTTGGACTCGTTTTGGTCAATGAAGAGACATTTTAGCATCATTTTTATTTTGTAAACCACATTTAGTCTTGTTTTTATTCGTCAACAATATTGCATTATACATTTAATTATCGTCATCGTCACATAACCAGCATTTATGATGCGTCTCGTCTCGTTTTCGTCACGTGATAAAGGTTCGTTGACGACGATATTTAGTCACAATTTTCGTTGACGAAAGCAACACTACTATCAACCCCGAAATTGCATAAAAAGCAAGAGCGATATCGGAATAACTAAATAGTGTAGTGCTATTTCTACTTGAGCCTTATTGATGGGACTAAAAAAAACCCTGTGTTAGTTAAACAAGTCTTATTATATAATTGCCAGTTGTGGTTGTCATAAGTTGCACCTGTCTTTCATTTTTCAGGAAGATAATGACTGTCACAGCAACTGTTCTCTGTATGACACCGGACGAGTTTAGATTTATCTCTCATCTACCATCATAACTAAGAGCGTGATTGTGTGTAGTTCATGACCGTTACTGCTGAAAGTCCCTTATATAAACAGAAGAGAAATGAAATGATCTGTGTGAGCGCTGGCGGTGCAGGTGATGACATGTTGTCATGCCGGCATTTAGAATGATGCCATCTCCACATTCACCGTAGTGTCATATCCACACATGACTGACCTAAAATACCTTGATGGATGACTCTCCTTATCACCTCCTGCAGCAGAACCAGCGCTTCAGTCTGCTGCTTTTAAACACTGTCTTCATTAAGAACTGGATGTGGGAAAGTAACCGTGTTCTCACCTGTCTGTGACGGCTGGTAACTGTGGAAGTGAAATGCGTTGTAATTGGAAAATGACTGGTGTTTGTTTTTAAGTGGAATGTATTTGGTTGGGATGTGAGTCTTTGCTTGTGTTCTATGGTGTCTTGCTTTTTGTTGTTGTACTGCAATGCTTCAAGATGACCTGAGGTTACTCTTAAGTGATATTAATGGTATGGTTTAAATATGACACTTGTCATATAAATGTCCATTGAAGGTTGTGAGAAATCTTCTCCATAATGCGGTCCAGATGCCCACTCTGCTTAAATAGCATCGCCACAGGGACTTGTGCAATTTGATAAATCGTTCATGAACCTTAAATTTTTAGGATACTGAGGGAATTCAAGGGAGGGACATGACACTGAACCATGGAAGTGACCACATGAAAGACATAGCTTCAGTCCGCATAGTCAACTTCCTCCCTTTAAGGTCCTGAGAACAGAGAAACGGGTGATCCATTCTGATCCAGTCATCACTTTTAATGCATAAACACACCATTTATTATTACGTTCCCTGTAAGTTTTTCTGTTTCTCTCAAAGATATATTTCACCCATCAATGAAAAATCTGTGGTTATTTAATCATCATCGTGCTATTTCTAATCCATATTACATTATTCTTTCTGTGGCACTAAGAAGTAGAATTTCTGAAGAACTATTATGGTCCCTCTTTTCCAATCTTGATGCATTTAAATGGAACTGAGCCTTTGAAATTTAAAAAATGTCCTAAAATTGGTCCATACAACTTGCAAAATTCAAAATTTTCAAAATGTGAAATTTGCTGCCGTTCACTGAAATCTCTGCCTCGGTACTCCTTTGAGCATTCATGAGTTAGTGCGAGTAGTGATGTTCAATGAACAAGACTGGTTTAAATGACTTGTTCATGAATCAGGCTGGTATGAGTCTCTAGTTCAGCTCACTGACTCAATGATCAGAGGTTAATGGGATAGTTGTTGTTGTTTACTCATGTTGTTTCAAACCAACATTCTTCAAAGTATCATTGTTTTCTGCATAAAAAAGAAATTCATACAGATTAGTAATTACAAGATAGGGCCCTATGAAATCGGTTTTATTTTTTTCCAAATTCCATTTTTTTTCCGTTTTAATTTCTCTGGATTCTGTTTGTTTTCCGTTATAATTTTTCAAGACTCCGTTTTAATGGTTAAATTAAAAAATATTAATCAAAAAACATGTCTAATTAATTGTAATCATGAAACTTACACAATTTAACAGCAATGTATTAGAAGAAAAAAAAAAGATTTTTAAGGCCCTGTGAAATAAATTTAGATTCAGTTTTATTTTGACCAAATTCTGTGTTTTCCATTCATTTTCTGGTTTCCATTTTAATGGTTTCATTAAATATTATTAATCAAAAGCATCTCTTAATTAATTGATTTTATAAAAAAAATATATAAACTTTTTTCCCCTCTGCAAAATGTGTGTAAAAAACATTCTGGAAAATAATGTTTTAATTTTAAGAATATTCAATTTAATATTATTATTCATAATAATAGTAGTAGTACTATCGTTACATTAAGTAATATATTTCTGTCAAAGTTTCTTCAAGTTAAACCAAACTTTTTTTGACAGGTTGCTGTGAAGACCTTTAAGTTCCTGTTTCCTGTTTAAGTTCCTAACCCGTATTGTGTTTTGATTTAAGTCTTCCAACCTACTTTTGATTTATTTATCCAGAATTTAGCAAATTCCGTGACATTCTGCGTTAAACAGTAAATTCCATTTTTATGATTCC
The DNA here is from genome assembly GCF_936440315.1 of Barbus barbus. NCBI lineage: Eukaryota > Metazoa > Chordata > Actinopteri > Cypriniformes > Cyprinidae > Barbus > Barbus barbus. Next base: position 39,903,055 of record NC_136733.1, on the reverse strand, counting down.
GGCCATGTTTTCCACATCAGAGAAATCATAGGGCCCAACATGCAGGTGTTTTATCTCTTTAAGTGCCCACTAAATGCACGATTGTCAACGAATAAGCAACTACTATTCTTTTAACAGACCACGAGGCGACTTTCCTTGTTTGTGGTGTTGAGAATTTGAGCTCTGGGTTCATTGCATAAACTGCACTTTAGGACTATTATATATTTTCAATTTTATCTTACAAAATCTGTTAAAGCCAGCCCACGATCTGTGGCGTAATTGATACAGCGTCTTTCCTCAAAGCTCGCTGTAGCTGTGCGCTTAAATTAGGACCATAATGAGAGCTTGGTTTGGCCTAAAGAGTCTGCATGCTTTTCCCACAGACTGAACCCATGGGAGTCCAGAGCGGCCCTCCACGAGACAGCGGGTACCCAAAAACACGGGCCCCTCCCTGTCCACAGCAACAGTAGCAATATGCAACAACCGTGGGTTTAAAAGGTTAAAAGTGCTGCACGACTACTTTTCCATTTATTGGTTTTGTGGTGGCAGCTGTATTTTAAGACCGATCTACTCAAACCGCTAACCCGTCGGCCTTTCAGAGCCTTGCCAAAGTAATTTGAGGCTGGTTTTTTTCTTCCTCTGCCGGAGTAGAAAAGATTAAACTGTTTTTGTCTACTTCTTTCTTCTTTTACCACTGTCTGCCTCTGATGCACCGTTTTAGTGTTTGTTTTCTTAAGGGGCAAATAGGCAGAAATGAATAGTAAATTCTCTGTTTTACCCGGCGCAGGTCTATGGATTCTTTAGTTGTGTTTTCCATGAAGAGACTTTCCTATTGCTTCCTGCGAAGGCGCAAGAGATCGCTCCGCCGTTTCTCCATGAACCCCTATTTATTTGCCCATCAAAGGTCATTTACAAGGACTGGATGTTCACTTGAGAGGCAAGAGCGGTCCTGATGGTGACTGACAACGCAGATTGATTAGCTTATCACAGCTCGTCATTCCAGTTGCTATGGTTACACCCCGAGAGTTCCGAGAGTTAAATGTGGGGCTTTTTGGAACCCAATACATAAGCTACTATTGACACAATGGTAAGGCTGGTGTGCTTCATTTAGTCTCTCCTTCTCTAAAAGCTGCGGTGGGGGCAGAGGGTTATGAAATGACAATGCTCTGGGCGCACACAGAGGCTCAGGCATGCTTTGTTGTCGTTCAGGAATGTGCTGACGAACGGCTGAAGTCCAAAACGCGGAGCCATTGTTTCTTTCAATCTCTGGTTTTCGGTCTCTCCCTCGCTCAGTGTCTGACTGTCTCTCTGCCTTGTACTCATCACGCCATTAGACGCTCTGTCATGTCGCCTTTTGTCTTTTCTCTGCCTAGACTTGAAGGTTTTCCTCAGCACTTGTTCATATGTTTCTTTTTCCTCTTCACTCTCCAGGGACCGTCATCTAGACGAGGGGTCTTAGAAAACTTTTAGACTTCAAGTCTCGGATCATGTCTTGAGGATGAGATTTAATTTCAGATTTCAGTAACACAATATGACTTCAACCCTGCAGCTTAAAACTGGATTCAAATCTTTTCCATCATGACCTAGACTTGACTTGATTCAAGCTTTCATTTAAGGTTTCAAGTCAAGTCTAGGTCATGATAGAACACACTTAAATCAAGGCTTAGTTTGCTGAGTTGAAGTCATATTTTATATTCATGATTGAAGTTTTTCACATCTGTTTCCCTTATAGTTTGACCTTTTATTGGTGTATAGCACATTTAGAAATGTTTAGTGCCATTTGTGTAGCTCATTGCTTTTTGATTGACCTCGCCGGTAGCTTCAGCAAAAGTCTTAAGACCGTTCTCATTCAAGTCAAGCAAACAAGTAACAAAATCCAAGCTTCACTAATATTTACCAAGTCATGAAATCCTTGAGTTTTAAGACCACGTCTCTGCTTATCATATAGGCCACCTTCTTCTTGAGTTCAAGAACACCGGGTTCAAAGTATACCACAATACACCCCAGCCGAGAATGACATAAGACGAAAGATTTCCACTGGATATTACGCCGAACGCTTATTTGGTTTCACCACTTACAGTACACTTCCTAAAATGAACATTCATCAGCATTTGCTTAATTCTTGGGTTTGTGTATTATTCATTATAGACATATGTGTACCTGGAGCGCAAAACCAGTCTTAAGTCACTGGGGTATATTTGTAGCCATTGTTAACAATACATTGTATGGGTCAAAATTATAAATTTTTCTTGTATGCCAAAAATCATTAGGATATTAAGTAAAGAACATGTTCCATGAAGATATTTTGTAAATTTCCTACTGTAAATATATTAAAATTTCATTTTTGATTAGTAATATGCATTGCTAAGAACTTAATTTGAACAACTTTAAAGGTAATTTTCTCAATATCTAACAAACCATACATCAATGGAAAGCTTATTTATTCCACTTTCAGATGATGTATAAGTCCCAATTTCCAAAAATTGACACTTAAAACTTAAGGTTTTGTGGTCCAGGGTCACATATTTGTATGTTGTGAACTGGCTGTAATGCACCTAAAGAACAACCCAGCTGATTTGTGGAGGTACAGATAAGTTCTGCTTGTAACCCAGTTCTGCTTATTTGTGTCTCTGTTATATTAAGAAAGTCCTCCTCTCTCTGTGATGGATCATCCTTTCTGTCTTCTCCTTTGTTCACTCCTCATGGCTTCTGTATAATTGCTCCCCTGTTGTTTTCCATGGTCACCAGGTGTTCATTTTGTCATAGACATTTTGTCTCGTCCAAGGCGTTGATTCTCTGTGGTTTCTGAAATAGACTACAATGCCTGACAACCGTCTCCTGGCTCCCTTTTAATGAGATATTCAGCGTCCCTTCGGTATAGCAGCTTCCAGCTTTGAAAGATGAGGTTGTCTGGTCCAAGCGGCAGACTTGTCTCTTTGCTTAATGTTCTCAACTGCTCTGTACGGTATAAAGGAGGTAGATTTATCTCTACTTGACCAGAATTCCCCCTAAGGAATGTGTTTTTTATTTTAGGTGAGAGACCTAGATTTGCCACTTTACTTGCTTTGGATATACTCTCCTCAGGTTCATATATTGGTAGACTAGCTTTTTAGTTTTATATATTTTTAATATTATAAACATTATACTTGTTATCTTTGTGATTTCCTGTTTTATTTAAGTGAATACATAATTTTACTTTTAGTATTAAATATATATAAAAAATAATTTATAATGTAATATTATATTTTTTTTTTCCTTTTTTTAATTAGTTAAAACTAACATTTAATTTTAAATAAGATAATCTCAATTTACTATAGTATTATAATGTTTAAAATAAAATGTTTAATTTTTTTTCCATTTGATATAAATTATTCACTTTTTACTAATTTATTTCTAAACTATTTAATCAAATTTTATTAATATTATTTTTAGTTTAAACTATATTACACATTTTTAATGTAATTATTAATGTAATATTATTAAAATATATTGTATTTTATTTTTTAATTAGTTAAAATATATAAACTTTCATTTTAAGTATTGTAATATTTAAAATATAATGTTTGAAATTAAAATTTATTAAAATTATTAAAAATTAAATGTTAATATTTATATTTAGAATATTTAATATATGTAGAATATTATAATATAGCTATAGTTATATAGTGATATTAAATACCTTTTAGTACCATTTTCAGAATTTAGTTTTATTATATTTAATTTAATTATTTTATTTGTAAGTTGTCACTTGTCATTAATATACTAGTTCTCTATCTCTACATATTAAAACAGACAGTCTGTAACTTCTATGCTGTATGTTATTAACAGCAGGAAAGAAAAAGAGCGTTTTTGGTTGTGCTGCCCCAGGCAGTTCCATGTTGAGTTGAGATGACTTTCAACACCTTGTCTATTTATGTGGTATTTTTCACACGCATGCAGAGGTTTTCTCTGGATTTACTGCTGCGTGGAGGCCCTTCCCTCTCCTTTTACCTCATTACACATAACCCGTCAGACCTGAGAGAGAATGAGAGGTGGCTCTGGAATCTGGTTCTGGGTTGAGCACAAATGTGCCGCCGGAGCTGATAGGATCGGCCACTGAGCACGCTCAGATCAAAGGCCCCCGGCGGCTCTTCAAAGAGCTGGCTGAGCAATGCCTGACTGATAAAGCTGCACCACAAACGGCTGGTGATGTAATCTCAGGCCTGCAGCGAAATCCACCCCTGCACAAATAAAGGTGGAGGTGTTCGAAGACGGGTGAAGGAGAAATACTCAACGTCTAAATTTGGGCATCAGGACGTTTGAGGTTTTCATTTTATCATGTAAACCCAAAATATGATTAGGTCCTGATTTTCTCCTTGTGCTGCGCTTCTCTCATTTTGTCTGCACACGCATATACTTACTTCATACATACTTCAATTTGATGTAAGTTTGAAACAGACTGAAGAAACTTGAGTGTGGGGTTTTATCAGAGTGGGTTAATCCATCGGTGTTCCTAAAGTACACAACAGGTGGAACAGAGTTGACTGTGCCTTGTAACGTTTATACAGGAACAGCACTGTGTGTGTGTGCATGCTGCTCTTTGAAGTGTGTGCAAGGAAAACGGTGGCACTCCAACAGACGAGCAGATCATTTTGAGGATAATATATTGACAGCTCCTGTGACGGCGACACAAGAACGGCTTTCTGTGTAGTAATAGTGAGTGAGGCAGTGTAAACTCTAACTTGGGTCTCCTATTTAAATAAATAAGGCTGCATTTATTTGATCAAAAACACAGTAAAAGCCATTTCTCCAGTCTTCAGTGTCACATGCTCCTTCAGAAATCACTCTAATACACGCATTTGGTGCTCAAGATATGTTGCTGCTTATTATCAGTGTTGAAAAGAGCTGTGCTGCTTAATATTATTGTGGAAATGTTACTTTTTAGTTCTTTTTTCCCTTTAAAATCACTGTGAATTTAAAATTAACAAATCTTATTTGATCTTTTTCAGGGTTCTGTAAATAAAGTTTAAAAGAACAGCAGAGATTGTATTATATCATATATCTTACTGCCACCTTTGATCAATTTAATGTACTTTCTTCTTAATAATAAATAAGAATCTAAATGTTTATTATAATATTACAATGTTTCAAATAAAATGTATAGATGTTTCTCTTATTTAAATGATTTAATGTAAACTATCAAAATCATATTAATATAATATTTAACAAAAATATGTAATTTTTATTAGTGAATATATAGTATAATATTCTAAATGTTTAAAATATGTATAATGTTTGAAATGAAAATATTTGTGTTTCTATTAAAATTATTAAAAATTAAATTTTGATATTTCAGTTAAATATTATGATATTTTGAATGATAATATAGCAATAGTAACATATAGTAAAATATTAAATACCTGTCACTCAAATGTCTTACTGTCACTTTTGATCATATTTAAAGTACTCTTTTTCTTAAAAAAAATGAATAAAATCTTACAAAAGCATTTATATTTTCAGGTACTAATTAGTGTCTCAGTAGTCCCTCTTATTTTTCTAATTTAATCTCTATATGTCTTTTTTTATATTTATTGTATTTAGATCTATAATCTTGAATTATAGCTATAAATGTATTGGTTATTGATCATATTATGAAAATGAATGATATCAGATTTTCAGAATTTCAGTATCGGTGCATTGTTGCAAACTTCATATTTGATATTGCTCACAGAAATGAAAATATGTTTGGAATCAGATGCTGGCTGTGAAAATTGGAATACCTTTTTGTTTGTTTATTTATTTATGTGTTCATGTAATGTTTTTACCTGTAGGTTGGAGCTATAGTTTTTGTGAACGCACTAATGTACACTTTTGTGTTCTGATTCCTGGACTGTGATTTTTGATTAAATGTTTGATTTCCGTGGTCTGGAAAGTGCCAGCAATGGTTGAAATGACCGAGTCACTTGATGACCGCATCTCTTTTTAATAGTGGTTTGAGGGTGATTTGGTGAACATGGATCACGGTGGAAATAAGATGGCTACATGTGCGTGGGTCAAACCTCCAGCAGGGTTTATTCAGAAAGCTTCAAACACAGTCGTTCAGTGTGGAGCTGCTGTGAATGGAGCCAGCGTTTCAGGACTCTGAATGCTTTAGAGATCTGCTGTTTGTTGATACAACCGTTTCTAAAGGTTGTAAAAATCCTTCCTTTGCTGCCTTTGACTGAGTGTATTTATTGAACACGTTTCCACACATGAGGCGTCAGTATTCGGTGGAATAATATGAGATGGTGATTCTGTGTGATTTGTGTGCTGTGCCTTGGCGGTGTAATTTCAACACAGCTTTGTCTTTTGAATGTGCTTGCTTGTGCTAATGTGTCTGAGATTTGTTGCCTATATTTATTTTCAGACGTTGTTCAAAGTCAGCATGAAACTTGTATGGAATATTGCAGTGTTTATTATAATAAGCTTTAATCAAAAACATTAACTTCCCCTCGCATGCAATTAGCAAACAACAACGATCCAATCAATTCCCGATGGACAAAATCATGCCCCCCCCCCCCCCCCCCCCCCCTCATTTAAGAAGCCGTTTCACTCATATTATCAAGTCATGAGAAGAAAAAGCAACATGATTTTTGCTTCATATCTACTTTGAGCATTAGTGACTTGCCTCTTGTTTCTTCAGATGTTCACTTTATATGTTTGGAAATATTACTCAGTGTTTTTGTGTGTTTGTGTCATAGTTATTCTGTTATATCATCACCCATTTATTTGTCTATCCATCTGTCTCCACTATTCTTGTACATTATTTTACTTGGTGCTTTATGTATCTGTGCTGTTTCTCCTGCCAGCTGTTTTCACCTAATATTATTCTGTAAAGGCCTAACTCGTTCAGAATGAACACATAAGCATCATTTTAGCATGTTTGTATTATTTGTAAGGTTGTTTTAGGATATTTAACACTAGCGATATGGTCTCATGGTAGAGTGTGACCTCTTTACTTGAATCCATGTTTTAGACTTTTAGAGGGTAGAAGGTTGTACTGGCCCAGTTACACCACCAAAGTGAATTTTCCTGCTTAATTCGTGACTTTATTACAGAATCAGGTTATCTCTGCATCCTTTTAGATTTGGCTTGAGAAGCTGAACTGATGTGGATGTTAGGTAGAAAGTCTCTGGAGGGACGTTAAAGCTCATGTTTGCAACTAAAATTCTATCTTTTTTGTTCATGGAAATAAAGATGAAATAAAATATTAGATGAAAAACTTAACGTAATGGAAATTAGAAATGTTGCTTGTCAGCTGACTGAAATAAATTAAAACATTAAAATGTATTTCAGGACAAATAAATAAATAACAGGGCTTGCAAAATGTCTAAATCCCTGGTATCCCTTCAGGCAGGTACTCTTCAGACTTTGGTAGCCCGAAAATCAATTTAACTAGCCCAAATAAAATAAAGATGTCAATCAAAAACATGTTCAATACACAAATATCAACGAATATCAAGGAAAGTTTTATTTGACTATTTACAAGATATCTGCAGAATTCTTAAAAATCTATTTAAGGCAATTTGAAATAATTTCTTATACCATTTAACGTATTTAAAGCTGTCGAAGGCCTTAATAACTCTTCAGTTTAGTTGTATCAAATTTAAGGACCCGTGGGAGAAATGTTTCCTCTTAATTTGTTTCTTGTTGAGCAAAACTTCTCTCTATCGGTCAGACATTTCTGTCACCAGCAAAAGCATTCTTTACACCAGACCTGTACAGCACACACAAATAAGTGTGTAACTTTTAACTTTAATGTGCTATTTATATTTGATTTGACCCTTGATGTAACTAAATGATGTATATTTTAGGTTTCCTGAGAAATCATTTTTACTGAACAATACACTGCAGTTCAACAGTTTGGATCAATACGGTTTTTAAAGAGGTTTCTTTTGCTCATCAAGGCTATTTGATAACAAATACTGAATATTACTTCACAACATAATATTGTGAAATATTATTGCAATTTAAAATAAATGTTTTGTATTTTAATATACTTTCAAATATAATTAATTCTTGTGAAGCAAAGCAGTATTTTCAGAGTCACATGATCCTTTAGAAATCATTTTAATACGCTGATTTTTAATCAATGTTGGAAACAGTTGTACTGCTTTTTTATTTTGTTTATTTTTTATACTGTATTTTTTGGGACCTGTGATATTTAAAAAAAAAAAAAAAAAAAAAAGTTAAAAAGAACAGCGTTTAGTCAAAATGGAGATTTTGTGTTACAATATAAACTATTCAAAAGTTTGGGGTCAGATATTTTTTTCTTTCTTTTTTTAAAGATACTTTAAAAAAGTTTAAAGAAAGTTAAACTTTATTCAGCTAGGATGTGTTAAATGGATAAAATTTACTTAATAAAGACTTCTATTGTTAGACAATATTTCTATTTTGAATAAATGCTGTTCTTTTAAACTTTTTATTAATCAAAGAATCAAAGAAAAAAGTAACAGGTTCCAAATAAATATGAAGCAGCAGAACAGTTTCAACACTGATAATAAATCAGAATATTAGAATGATTTCTGAAGGATCATGGGACACTGAAGACTGGAGTAATGATGCTGAAAATACAGCGCTGCTCACAGGAATAAATGCTATTTTAAAGGATAGGTATTAAAATAGGAAACCAGTATTAGAAATTGCAATAATATTTCACTATATCACTGTTTTGATGAGCAGGAGACTCAGTCAAAGACTCAAAAACAAGGTCAATTATTTATCAGGTTTATAATATAGCCCTAACATAATATATCATCAAAACAAACTATTTAAACTGATAGAATAGAATAGAATAGAATAGAATAGAATAGAATAAAAACTTAAGCTGAGATCTGTAAGTTATATATAAAAACCGTGAACATATGAATTCTTCTATAGTTGTCTAAAGATAATTATGAAGTACAGTAATACTCTTGTGTGTGACTGTACATGTCTCAGAGTTTTGTTACCCATCCTCCACTATTTCCAGCACTTAATCAAGGCCCTCTTCTTTAATACATGAGGACGTTTTATTTCACGTCATTGCGTTTGCGTTGTCTCTCGTGTTGAGCGCACCGCAACCATTGAAGTATTCAGTTTCTACAGCAACTCATTTGGTGCATCGTTCTCTTTCTATAAAACCTGTAAACCGCATTCACCGGCTCTAACTCTGTCGTGACATCAGCTCTAGAGCGGTTTGCCCGAGCATTGCTATTCTTTTCCTTTTACTGGCGGCATTCAGTCAAACGGCTTCCCAACTCATTTTTGACATTATTTCTTCTGCGCAGTCGCACACTGCGTGGGAGCCCTGTATTTAAGGCCCATCGGGCAGGGCAGTGATACATTTTGGTAGCCCGACTGGAAAACACAATAGCCCCGGGACGACGCGCTAGCGATTTTGCGAGCCCTGAATAAAAAAGATACCTAAATTGCAATGTGGAAAAAATAAAATGAAACTAAGTTAACACTAAAAATTGAAAATATAAATAAATTAATAATAATTATAACTACAAATAATAAATAAAACCTAATTCAATGTAGTGAAAACTGAGTATACAAATAATACTGAAATAAAGCGAAAACTGAAAATATAAATAAATAATAATTAGTATTATTATGATAATAAATAAAACCTAATTCAAAATGTTAGTGAAAACTATTATACTGAAATAACACTTATTGTGATGTACATCAGTGGCACAGTGTATACAGTATGTCCCCAGATATATTTTCACTGTAAGGTCCAGTTATGGTATTTTGTTTTTATATTACAAGGCAAAAAAAGGAAAAATATGCACAAACAAATAAGATCTATAAAAAATGCGAAAAAAATGATAGATAACCTGAAAGCGGTTTTCCACTGCAGAAGCAACACGGGTTGACACAAGTCAGGTGAGCACTTTCATGGGTCTTTATTCTTCATTTGCATTGCCTCGTCACCCCTGCATTGTCTTTCTATCTCTGTGTATTCTCTGCATCTTTTGCTGTCCCTCTGATTTGGCAGCTTGGCACCCAACTCAATGTGTTGCTCATGACAGCTTGTATTTCCTCTTATCAACCCTCCTGTTATCATAGCGTGGCACACAGGCCCAAGAGAGGCCTGCTCTGATGCTATCATCAGCTGCAGAGCGAGCCGCCGAACCATCAGCACATCAAAGCGGCTGAGAGGGCCTCTCTTGCCAACCAGAGAGCTCACAGGATGGGCCCGAGCGAGTGGTATGTGCCCCTCTCGGCATGCCGGAGATGAACTTCTGATAAGCTGAATGGCCAGAGAGAGGAGGAAGAGCTTGGATTTGTGCGGTTTAGACTTTTGCTTTTGCAAAGGGGTGGTTGATTGCGATTTTTCACTTTTTTAACGTTAGTGTGTAATGTTGCTGTTTGAGCATAAACAACATCTGCAAAGTTAAGACGCTGAAACTCTTTTAAAATTATGGCAGTTTAATGCCTACAAAAACGGCTCGTAGGGACTACAACGAGTTACTTCCTGGGATTGTGATGTCACAAACACAGAAATGTGCATAAACCCCGCCCCCGGGAACATGCAACAAAGGGGGCAGGGCCATGCTGTGCTGCTTTAGAGAAGAGGAAGAGTTGTTGCCATGCTGTCAAAAGTAGGAATGCACAAACAAATCTGTTTATATATGAATCGCGATTCTGTCTTCTAACAATTCTAATGGAATCACAAGTTTTAAAACCTTAAATTATATTAAAAGCTAACATAAGCAGTAGCATTTACAAATAACAGCGTATCTAAAAGTATTAGACAATAAAACACCCCATTATGAGCCGTGCTTGCACAGGTTCTGCGCGATCCTCTTCACTAATATTCTCTGGGTCTCCGTCGGGCTCAAATTGATAAGCAATATAGACAACATCATTAATTGTTCTGAGGTGAGGGGCGTGACATTTCTGGACTGCACTAGAGGCGGTTTAGCCAATCACAACACACTGGGCCAGCTGACCAATCTGAGCCCATCGAGGGAGGGGCTTCATAAAAGCAGGAAATCATCAGAGCGTTCATCGGAGAAAGGAAAGAGCGGTAAATTATCTGACAAATAATGCTTTTTTTTTTTTTTTTTTTTTTTTTTAGATTACACAGATGAGTAAATTATAATTTTTGGGGGGTGAACTGTTCCTTTTTTTTCTTTTTTTTTTTTTTTTTTTCAAGTAACACAAATGGGGTTTTAGTTTTAGCTAGTTTTAGTTAACTGTAAAAACCCCGGACCAGGCTGAATGTACCACCTATCCCAGGAGAAAAGAGAGAAGATGAAGGTGCACAGGCCACTCAGCCGATATCGGCAGAGAATATCAGGATGCCTGAGATGCCGAGGATGGTTGCTTCTCACTTTCTTTGTTTGAGCATGAACAGAATCTTCTGTACAGACGCTGATAGAGACGTGAGGCCAGGGAGGAAAATGTAAGTAAGGGATCCAGGATGATGGTGGAGACTACAATAGGCAGTCTGTTCTGTGTATAGCCGTCTGTGTTTTTATTTTCACACTTCTTGCATGGCTGTGGAGCATCAGGTAAACTGCAGTAGGTCATGTGATTTACAGTGTCTTAGTATTTTTATAGGTCTCTTCAAAAGGTTGAAGGTTTTAGATTATTGTTAGGTATTGTAAGGCTGGTTTCCATCCATGTTTTTATGGGTATTGCATTAAAAAAATAATTAGAGGATGTGCATATATTGCGATAGTTATACCATACAAATTTAGTTTTTTGTTTATTACCAAACAAATTCCTAGATGCACACAAACAAACGTGACCTCAAGTCATGTGACCAAATAAATCTCTCATAAAATTACCTCCCTGAACTGTCTGACCATGCGTTTCTCTTGATTTCTTTGTATGTCAGCACAATGTAAACTGCAAGTAATTTTTACATTTTAATAAATGATCTGCAAATTCCAATTCTGTTTGCATTTTGCACAAATTTTCTCAGATTTAAAAAAATATATATTTTCGCCTCCTGGATTTCACCATGTCCCCTTAGGTTTTCCTTTGGATGGACGCATTGTTTTATATGCAAATCAATTATATTTTTTGCATAAATTGACAGTTTGGATGGAAGTTATTGTTGAGAGAGGCTATCAGAACTTGTCACTTTTATATATCAGATCCCCAGTTTGATACGCTAGTATAATGCATTTGGTGTACTGGTTATCTAGCTTATCCAGACAGACTACCTTGCCAGTCGGCTTCATCAGGTGGTTAGTTAGTTTTGCTATTGAGCAGCATTATTTTTACTTGTGCAAAAATTAGCCAGCTTGGAGTTTCATTGTAAAATGATATGATTTGACAATGCTGTAAAAACAGTCAGTGAAACCGCTACTGCATTTTGTTAAATTCTGAGGTACAGTATGTTGGTAGAACATGGCTGTGTTTGTGTTTGTGTATCCTCTGTTGAGCTTCATGCGGCGTTGCTGTCCAGTGCTGCTGCCTGGGGGCTAAATACAAACATCTGTCAGATATGATCTTCATCAAAGCTGGGGTGATGGTGAGATGTCAGGAGGTACGTGTGAAAGTGACAGACAGATGGTTGATTTCAGTGTTGAGTTGCCCCTCAGGGTTTATTAATGGCTTCACATATGAATAAAATATGGATGAAACATTTGTTATGATGGAACAGGAGGTGTGCTCATGTGACGATGGCATTTAGTGGCTTGTGCTTTCTTCTGGATGACTTGGTAAGATGTGGTGTAAAGCTATAGATCAATAGTCATCTCTAGACACAGTAGTGGCTCCATGGTTTGTAAGATCATAAGCTTTGTTAACTGTTACATAGAATCAAGGCTTTAATAGTTGCAACTAAATTGAACACAAATGCAACAATTTTCAAAATGGTGTTTCTATGCTGTTTCATTTTGTGAGAGGTTAATTATTTTGAGAGTGTTCGCCAATTTTTCTTGCAAGCATCCATGAACAGTGCGAGCCGATTCATGAACAAATGACTCTTATGAACTGATTCTTTTCAATGAGTCAAAGATGCCTGAAATTGACATATACTGTAGTTCACACTGATCTTTTTGACTCCCTCTGGGAATTGTACAGAATCCCTTATTTATTTTGGTTCTGTCTGTTTGGAAAAAGGCACATTTACTTGTAATTAAAGATATATTGGTTGTTGTTCAACATAGTGATGTTCTGAAGTTCATATGATAAGGTCTGAGGAAAAATATCTTTCAGTGCTTTTGTGAGGGAACACAAACTTTCTCAGGTGAATGCACTGCTTTTGAAATATGATTTTTGCTTCCATCTCCTATTTTCTACCATCATGTCTCCTTAGGGACTCCTTAGGTTAATATGATTTGTCATTGTTCAAATGAGGTCTGTTTGTAATGCTGAATCATTCGTGAGGGAATGCTGTTTGAGAGTAAAACCGTAAAGTGGTGACATGTTGGAACTACAATCAACTCTATTTCTCGTCAAGTTCTCCCATACAGTCAAGACTCGCAAATGCTGTGCAAATCGATTCAAGTGAATCATTATCAAGAACCAGTTCAAAAGATAGATTTGTCCACAAATGGGCCATAATTGCTTTCAACCTCCCTGACACAGACTTGAAGTCCAGAGAACGAGTTGCTCATTACAATGAGTAAATTAGCTTTAGAGTTGAAAGTCATTTTCTGTCCATATCACCTTCAGAGGTAGTTGACCATTAGCCTACCTTTAGAAAACAGCCTCCTCTGATCCTCCGTGTGTGCATGTATGTGAACATTGTTGAGAAGATTGATGTTTAACTCTTGAGCATTGGAGGCGCTTCTCTTCCCCAGACCTCTCGGTGCTCTCTGTGTTTGCCAAGCAGACATACTTGGCTTACCTTTGGCAGAGGGTTCTGTAGCATTCTGGATCCGAACAAAGCACTGTTTGTGTAGCCTGCTCTCTGTACAAATGTTTGGTGGAATTCAGTCGACCGACCGTGTCCAGCCCACCGCTAACCCCAGAAGACCTTCCACAGTCCTTAAGAATAATAAGCCTGTTTCTCGAAGGAACCGTGTTGGTCGAGGATTGTGAATTGTATCTGCTCTGGTTCATGTTGACTTTTCTTCTAGACCGCTTGGTTTCTTTCCATCGATCTCCACGAAGTCTGGGATTTGAACCACCGTTTCCTTTTGAAGCAGGAATATCCCCTTTAAAAGTTCAGTTTCAATCAGACTATAGCAATAACTTGTGCTTGAAAATGCCATTTAAATGCTTTAGTCTGATTGAAACCATGCTAGTGTGTTTTTTGCAAAGTCAGACCAACGTAAAGCACTTCTATTTAATTCAGAATTGATAAAAATATAGAATACTTTTTTGAGGGAACACCTTGTACACTAGCAGGTGTTTTGGATATTTTTTTTCCAGCCAGATAGTTAAACTGAATGGCTTTTGGTCTATCATTTCTCCTAAGCAGCAGAAATCGGTGTTATATCTGTGTGTTATTGTGTGTGTGTGTGTGTGTATCTACGCTGTGGTGTGTGTGTGTGTGAGTGAGTGCATGTGTTATTGTGGTGTGTGCTTCCCGTAAGCTTTGTTTACTCACCTCACCCATATGAGTGGATGCACATGTGTCGAAGCGCTTCTACACGGCTTCACGTTCTTCTCTGCACAGTGCTGCCATCTCAAAATTCATCAAAAATATTAGAAAGCAGCTAATGTTATAAGTTGAAGGTCATCTGTTGAAATTAGTTTTTTGTGTTTATTATAATTATTATTATTATTTTTTTAACTAAAGCAAAATCTGTTTTTCATTTAAGGAAAGCTTCATACTTTTTTTTTTTTTTTTTTTTAACATTTCCTCCTTTTATGTCTGTGCTTTCCTCTCGCTCTCGCTCGCTCTGTCCCTCCCCCTGTTTGATCTTTCTTTCATGCCTTCCTCCTTATTCATTTGTGATCTGCTCTGGCCAGCTGTTTTTCCAGTGCTCTGCTCCTTTGTTCTCCGTGACCTCCGGGGGCTCAGTAAGGGCTCACCTCACTCGGGCCGGCCCAGCGGCGAGTGGCTTGATCTGGACATAGTTTCTGCTGCGAGCTCCTCTCTCCCAGGCAACCGCTGTCTTTGTGCTCTACCCCTCGCTGTTTGCCTTGGGTCGCTTTCTTGTCCCTGGGCCTCATTTGTTTTCGCTCTCTCTCTATCTCTGCTGGTCTTTCTATCAGTCTGTGTCTTTCTTTGACTCGTCATTGGTCCCACACCCCCTCCGTTCTCTATGGGGATGGTCCCTGTTTGATCACTGTAGGGGGTGGCTCAGGGCTTTTGATATGGTCACTTTGGCACTGGCCACTCCATCCGGCGTCCACTGAAATCACTGGCCTTTGAGTGTTGTAGAGGCCTTTGATTTAGTTTTTTATTATTTTAGTTTTTTTGCAGTGCTTCTGGACTGGTTGGAAAGGATGGGATCCTCTGTTGCCCCCCCCAGTCCTTTGATGGATGCTGGCCCTGTGAATAGAGGCTTGTGTTGGAACAGATTTTGCTTGTTGCTCAAATAGCTGCCGCTGCAGTTTTGATCAAAGGGTGGAAGGCGAGTCTAAAAGAGATACAAAAGTTCTGTATTAGTTCAAGAAGCAACCGAAAACTCTGAGCGGAACAAAAGTTTGAGAACCCCCTTGCAGTTTGGTCCTTAGGGGGGAAAAAATTCAATTGTAGTTCTCTCTCTGATTAATCAATTAATCAGTTCATGCATGTATGTATTTATTTACTTTTTTGTTGGCCTAAACAATCAAAAATTAATTATATATCAATGGCTATACAACAACTAATAATAATAATAATAAATATACCCCCCCCCCCCCCCCCCGTGCTTGTTTGTGGGGCTGTACAGTTTGACCAAAAGACTATGTATCAATGTTACTATATAATAATTATAATAATAATACAGTATTATTGATATTACATAATAAAAACAATCAAAATAATACATTACTACTGAAATATTTCACTGCAAAATAAAGTATTTAAAAATTACCGAATTAAATATTAAACAGAAATTTTAATATTGTAATATTTCACTGTATAATAGAGTATGTAAGAATATTATTATAAAAATAAAAAAATTATATTTCACTCATTATTACTAAATAAAATATTAAACAAAATAAGAGATGCTGTTGTATTGTAATATTTCACTTAAGAAAATTATTATCATTTATAGTACAGCTATAAAATTACAATACTAAAATGTATGGTAGTCATGTGGGACACCGCCACATTTAATGTGAACCGAAATGACACTAAAAAACGAAGAAGAGCTGCGCTTCACTCTGGAATACACGGCACGTATATTTAACCCCCTAAATGCCTTATTGTGATATTCAGTTTTATTAGAGTTAATTGTGCAGCCCTATCAGTCCTGATAAGTCCTCTAGTTGCTTCTTAACCAAGACTTGGTGAGAGTGTAGACTGGAAGGGCCACTGGGATCTTGCCTATCCTCTTCTGTGGCGGAAGGGAGTTGCAGTCTATTAAAAAGTGAGTCAAAGAAACAATCTCTCTATTCGCCCTAAGGTGAAATCTTATATTTGACATAAGCTCACAGGACTTAGAGGTCCACGCAGTGCGAGCACTCCGGCTGGGGGTGATGCCGAAGCAATGACTCGCTCCTAATTAAAAAGCGTAATGTGAGTCGTTGAGATGGCTGATTAAATTGGTGCAGGGATTAGGACTGATCTCCCCGAGTGAAGGGTTTTGATGTTGGCCGCCGCATGCATGGAGGAGGGACCAGGGCCTGCCAGGTCAACGGCCAGAGATCAAAGCCATACCATTCATCCCATTCCTCAACAATGTTTCCATAATGCTGCCTGGGCAGCTGGAGCACATAATGTCGGGATTCGCTGGCACATGGTGGAAAAGTGGTTTAGATGTTTGTTTGTTAGTTTGAACGGTTTTGATTCATGTCTCATTTTCCCGGGGTTTGATATGGGTTTTATTTGCTTTAAAGGGTCACGTCATGAGCAGGCCTTCTCTGCAGACTTTTTTCCACATTTTCTGCTGAGCTTTTCTGGGAAAGTGTATGGAATCGATTTAAACAAGTCAAATGTGTTAAACCGAGCTGAGTCTATTTTCAGATTGATCAAAAGTGGAAGTTATAATGTTACTAAAGATTTCTCTTCTTTCTGTTTCTATTCATTAAAATAAATCATGAAAAAAGTAACAGAATCAGTATGTTTGAATGATGACACTGAAGACAGCTTTGCCTTCACAGGAATAAATTACATTGTAGAATATATTGCGATACAAAATGGTTATTTTAAAGTGTAATGATATTTCATATTATTACTGTTTTAACAGTATTTTTGATCGAATAAATGCAGATTACGATTAATCATGATTAATCACATCCAAAATAAGTTTATGTAATATGTGTGTGTGTGTGTGTGTGTGTGTGTTTGTACTGTGTATATTTATTATGTATATATAAATACACACACATACAATATATATTTTGAAAATAATTACATTCATTTACATGTGTATATTTATATTTGTATAATTTATATATATATATAATATATAATTATTAAATATATATAATTTTAAATTTTTCTTAAATATATACATGCATGTGTGTGCGTGTATATGTGTGTGTATGTATGTATGTGTGTATATATATATATATATATATATATATACACAGTACACACATATTATGTAAATAAACATATTTTGAATGAATGAATGAATGATGCATTTATATAGCGTTTTATTGTGTATTGCTGTACACCCGAAGCGCTTTACAATCATGTGGGGGGGTCTCTCCTCAACCACCACCAGTGTGCAGCATCCACTTGGATGATGCGACGGCAGCCACAGCACAACGGCGCCAGTACGCTCATCACACACCAGCTACAGGTGGAGAGGAGAGAGAATCAATGAGCCAATCAAGTGGATGGGGATTATTAGGAGGCCATGATATACAAAGGCCAGTAGAGGGAATTTGGCCAGGACACCGGGGTTACACCCCTACTCTTTACGAGAAGTGCCATAGGATTTTTAATGACCACAGAGTCAGGACCTCGGTTTAACGTCTCATCCGAAAGACGGTGCTTTTTGACAGTATAGTGTCCCCGTCACTATACCGGGGTGTTAGGACCCACACAGACCACAGGGTGAGCACCCCCTGCTGGCCTCACTAACACCTCTTCCAACAGCAACCTAGTTTTCACCGGAGGTCTCCCATCCAGGTACTGACCAGGCTCAACCCTGCTTAGCTTCAGTGGGCAACCAGTCTTGGGCTGCAGGGTGATATGGCTGTGACGATGCGATTAATCATTTGACAGCACTATTTAGATTAGACCTTTGGCATCATCTGATAGTAACATTCTCTTGCTAATCTGTAAAATAATATTTTTGTATTTTTAATAAATTAGTCTCTAGTTAAATGTAGTCAAATCTCAAAATTAATATCCATTATTCATGCATAACGTTAAAATGTTGTGATGCCTAAATTCACTTGAACATTTGGAAACAATCAATTTCAGTTTTTTTTTTTTATATTTTATTTGTAAATGCATTCTTTTGCTACATTCTTGTTTGTTTTGACAGCAGTCTTTTGCGAATGAACAAAAAGGAATTGTCCTCTTATTTTGTCGTTTGATATGCTTGTGACTCCACAAACTTGATCTCAAGTTGGTAAGATTGCATTGACAAAGAGGAGATTTTTATTTATTTTTCTTTTTTTTGCAAAATGTTAAAACCACCAGCAACCAAATGAATGTCAATTTAGGTCATTTTCTGGTTTTGCAAAAGCACAGGCCTCTGAATCTGTGAAGCAGAAAAAAAGCTGATGTAATGGGTTTAAGGGGAGTCAGACCTCCTCGCCACCCCCAGCACCTCTCCAACTGGATATGTTGAATATTTCATTGGAGTTTCTTCTCCTTTGCCGTCTCAGATCAGATGCTAATGCCACCCTGAGAGATGGCTGCTGAAGTGGAAACTTTGGGGGAGTGAAGTTTCTGATTGAGTGGTTTGGTGCTGTTTGGTGTAGGGGAGGGAAGACGAGTGAAAAGGACGTGGGGAGAGAAATCCCAGCCTTGGCACTCGCACATGGCTCTCGCTCCTTTTAGGTTCTCCCAGCGTTGCAGGTTTCTTTTGTACTCAATGCAACGCCTCCAGATTCTTTATAGTCAAGCATCAAAGACACGCACTGCCTCCGTACAAGAGACTTATGGGCAGGATGGGTGTGAGAAGACTGTTGAGTTCAGCCCCATTGAGTCCGAGTTAATCTCTTAGAAGTTTTTTTCTCTGCAAATCTCTCTTCTCATGGAGAAATATTGGTGTAACTGTATTGGCCTGCATAGAGAGACTTGTCCAACCTGATCTCTATATACACCCTTATATGAGTAATTGAACATATTGAGGGCATTTTTGACTTCCTCCCGGCTGGAAAGCTCTCTTGAACATGATTTAGTCGTCTTTAACCTTAACATGACTTTATTGGTGATCAAATGGTGCACTGACTGCTAAAACTGGCCTTTTTCCTGCTGTAGAATGAGAGCGTATCTCTTTCTTAGCACCGCTTTGTTGCTTTCCACCCATGGCATTGATACAACAATTCTTGTTTTGATGTGCTTCCAAATAGCTTCCGGTGTTTCAGTGTATGGCGTCCAAGATTCTCCCTTAAGGAATATACCAGAGGCTCTGGCTGTTCCTAAACTCTACCTGTCTTTCCTTGTAGTGCTCTCATAACGCCAGGAAATGGCTTTTTCCCCTTCTTTTTTACATACACTTGTTTCCTCTGGAATATCATCAACCCAAGCTTCCTTCAAGTTCTCTGGAAAGGAGCTACGTGCAGGGAAAGGAGGAAATTCAGTAGAGCTAAAAGGGGTTTTCAATTAAAGACAGCTGAAGCTGTAAAGTAGGGATGCACCAATATTAAAACTCTAGAGGATACTGAAAAGCCAGTTGTTTTCATGTATGGCCAATATTTAAATTCCATCCTTTTGAAAAAATGCTAATATGTAATTAAAATTGATTCTTTACAGTAAGGTACAGTTCTCTAACATTATTAATGCGGCAGCTTACATGGAATAACAATGAAGCAATTTAAGCATTTGTTAAATTGGGTTAGTGATTTATAGATATTCTAATACACTTTTAAAATGTCAAGTTTCAGGCTTTAAAATGGATGAATGGGGGTGCCAGGGGTGCACAAACTTCTCTAATGTATGCTGAACATGAAATGGCAATGGAAAAATAGTGTTTATTGACTTTAGGTCAATAAATAGATCAATAAATGCCTTAAATGGTTATTCATATTTAGTTCATATCACCCAATGCATGCACTAGTGTTAACAAATTGATCTTTCTTGTGAAGTCAGTCATTTTTTAAATGATACAAATTAAATATAAGCATTGCAATATTATGGTGAACATTATAAAAAAATAATTTGGAGATAATGTTGATAATGTGCGCTATCAAATTGTTAATGTTTCTAAAGATTACTTTATGTGAGGGTAATCTAAATGTAACAGAAGGGGAAATGAGCATGTATGATGCAATATCCAACAGGGACCTTTTTTTTTAATTGATTTAGTTTTGTTTGGCAAAAAGACATTCAATTGATCAAAAATGACATTAAATGCATGTGTAATCTTACAAAACATTTCGTTTTCAAATAAATGCTGTTTTACAAACTTTGTTCACAACAAGGTTTCTAGGCACTTCTAAAGGATCTTGAGACACTGAAGACTGGAGTAATAGCTTTGGTGTCACAGGAATAAATGCCATTTTAAAACCAGTTGTTTTAAATTCTCACAATATTTCTGTCTTTACTGTATTTTGTTCTCATATAAATGCAGAAACTTCTTAAAATCATTTAAAAGTCTTGCCGTCCCCAAACGTTTTGAACGTTAGTGTACACTGTGCATCCCTTCTGAGAAGCCGCTGGTACCAGTAGTCAGTGCTCTGGAGGCTTATGGAAACTGTAGAGCAGATTGAAGTCTGCATGTCATGCCTCATTAACTGATTATTGCCTTATGTCCTCACATACTTTGAATGCAAGTGTAATGAAATTGGGCATGACCTTCAATTCAATCCACATGTGTCCAGAAAACCCTCCATCCATCCAGCCATCTCTTCAGTCCAGTCCCACGTGTATAATCAAACCAAAGGTTCTGACCTGGAAATGAAGCGTTTTCTTCTGTAGGGCAACCTTGTTAAGAAAACAAATC
This sequence comes from Barbus barbus, assembly GCF_936440315.1. Taxonomy (NCBI): domain Eukaryota; kingdom Metazoa; phylum Chordata; class Actinopteri; order Cypriniformes; family Cyprinidae; genus Barbus; species Barbus barbus. The sequence goes on along the minus strand of NC_136733.1, from coordinate 39,881,933 downwards.
TAAGGCAACAGAAACTCAATCTAACCTAGTGGCATAGCGAAGGGCGGGGGGCTGGTTAGCGAGAACTAGAGGCCGTGGAGGTGCAGAAAACACACTCTTTCCAATTTCCATGGCCGCACATTCTTGAGTCTTATCATTCGACGGCATTTATCTCTGTAACTTGAGAACGAGCGAGTCCAGAGGCTAGAGTAAGCTTTTGAAGGATCTACCAGAGATTGGTTGAGTGATTCTCCACCCCCTTTTCCAGGACTGCCCCATGTCTGGGTCGTTCTTTTGATTGACAAGTGGCGTTGGTACAAGGGCTGCTTGTTGTGATCCTCTGGTTGACGGTGGGCTGAATTACCATTGCAGTGGAGCCAAATGTTGTGTGTAGAGGGGTGGAGGATGATGCCTGTGGTTGAGTTTTGTGTGTGTGAGGTTGTCAGGGAATGGGTGGATATTTTGACTGGTTTGTCTCTTGGGAACCCTGTTTTTGCTTTCTTTGAAAACAGGTCACGCATGAGCAAGCGCTCATGTTTTCCAATGGATTCCCATTGGTTCTGTCATAATTGTGATGGGAACGTAATGCACTGCCACCTTATTGCAAGTTTCTTTTAAAGAGGTAGTTCACGTGAAAATGAAAACCTGGTTATCATTTACTCACCCTCATGTCGTTCCAAACCTGTACACTCTTAAAAATAAAGGTGCTTAAAAGGTTCTTCACAGCAATGCCATAGAAGAACCATTTTTGGTTCCACAAAGAACCATTCAGTCAAATCTCTTTCTTACCTTTTTACCTTCTTTCAACGCACATAACTTTTTGTGAAACTGAAAGGTTCTTCAGATGTTGAAGGTTATTTATGGAAGCATTTAGACAACAAAGGTTCTTCTGGCATCGTGAAGCACCTTTATTTTTAAGAGTGTGTGGAACGAAATAAAATATGATAAAATGTTTTGGCCTAGCATTGAAAGCGAAACTTGATTCTTGAAAATATCATCTTTTGCATCCTGCAGGAAAAACAATACTAGGGCGAGTAAATGACAGAATTTACATTTTCACTTGAACTATCCCCCTGAAAACAGATCAAGCCCTTTTAGATCTTGGCAATGCACCAGAATTCCCTGCTCATGTTGGGCCATCCATGCCGTTGATCTCTGAAGGTCATTCTATGTGATGGGATGTGTTTGAGACAGTTGGAGATGGTCTATATGGTGTTGACCTTTAAAGAGAGAGCTTACTGGATCAGCCCAGTCATCTCCAGCATTGCTTTCCCTCTTTCAAGAGCCGACCCAATGCCTGCACACTTGTTTAAGTGGTAAGACGTTAAGGTCGGTTTAGTATGTGTGTGAAAGAGAGGGTGTGCGTATAAATAGAATTGTCCAGTCTATATGTGCCCATTGATTTTTAGAGTCATAGGGCCAGTTTTACTAACAGCTTGCACCAGCGTAAACCATCTTTTGGGCGTTAAAATGGCACTGTCAGGTTTTACTGAAGACGCGCAATGAAGAATTAGCGCTGAAAAGGCGTGGACACAGTTATTTTTGCGCTTGACCTTATTGAATATGCATTTGTAGGTGTTTCCCTTTCAGATACAAAATTTATAGGAGGAGATTATTAAAATGAATCACGCAACGCGTCTGATTAACTTTTGCACTTGTCAAATTACTGCCATTTGCGCCATTATTTAACGCCCAAAAAAAAGCATGTCAAACTATTTTGCGCTTGAAATGGCTGCAATTATTGTTGCTAGGAGGCACCGCAGAAAACAGAGAGCGCGTGGTAGAAGGTAGGGTATTTTTCCACACGTATTATATTATTTTGAGTGCCAGAAGAACACACAACTTCTAGCAAACCTTCATTTTTTTGTCCTCCGGTTCGTTTCAATGCACTATGGCTTCTTTTTCTTTATTCTTTGTTTGTGATAATGCTAATTTATGCTGCACTTGTTATATTGCGTTGGTCGAGATGTAAATGAGATGCATCTGTGTTCTTTAATTTGCGTGTTAGTAAATCACCCGCAGAAATTTCCCCTCCCATCTGTGCTTTTTTGGTATTTGGCTAATTTGCCCTGTTTAGTAAAACTGGCTCATAGTTGTTTGTTTTCCACTTGATAGGAACAAACACTCATGTTGCTGGAATGTTTGACTGACAACAAGACACTAGAAACTTGTTTCGTAATGCACGTAAAACTCAGAGCTGTGGAAATATGATTAGTGAATCTGCTCATTCTGGAAAGGATCCGCTCGAGTCTGGCCTGTGCCAGTGGAAATATGGAGGTGTATTACTCGCTTTTATAGTGACACATTTTTCTGGTTTATTATTTATGTTCTTAGCAGATGTTTGTATCTAAAAACCTTTGCGAAGAAATGCGTATGTTGTTTCTGGGAATGTTACTAATAGAGATGCACAGTATATCTGTGCAATATCAGTTACTGGTTAGAATTAATCAGCGTCTGTAGGTATTGTATATATTAATAATGCATGCTTATTTCCCCTAATTTTGCATCTGGATTTGCTTTGCCATCATTTGAAACTCATGTAGAGTTAATTCTTATGAATTAAAATACATATGAATTTGCTAACATGTTAAATGTAGAGTTTTGCAAGTCTTAAAATTAATATAGTTTTTTTTAACACTGTACATTTATAACATAGCTCTTATCTGATGTTTGAACCGAAAGGACTTTGAAGAAACTACATATTTTCTCCACAACAACAATACTACAGCGAGAATAAAAGTTACGACTTCTTTCGTTGCATATACATTTGTGCGGTGTTATGCAAATCTTCCAGCACAGTGATGTAGATTTGTGGGCGAGTGATTAAATGAGACATTTCAGGAAGGCATGGATGAGTCTTAACTTTTAGAAAGAATATCTCTTTGGGTTTGAGACTTTAATCTTTGCGACTTTACGTATCTTATATATGCACAAACAGCTTGTAACACTACAAAGACAAATGAAAACCGCGTTATATGACCCCTTTAAAACATGTTATAACATTTTGACAGTTTTAAAATTAGTGCTGTCAAACGATTAATCGCATCCAAAATAATGGTTTTTGTTTGCATAATACGTGTTCTGTGTATATTTAATTATTATGTATATATAAATACACACACATGCATTCATATATTTAGAGCTGTCTATATTTATATTCATATAAAATATATTATAAATAAATAAATATATTTTAATATATAAACATAACATTTTTCTGCAATATATACATGCATGTGTGTGTTTATATATACATAATAAATAAACACAGAACACATACATATATTATGTAAACACATTTTTTATTGTGGATGCGATTTAATCGTTTTTTTACATTTTTATTTTTTATTTTTTTTATTATTTTTTATTATTTATTTAGACAAAATATTGTAATATTTTAGAATATTTTTCTCTCATTTTGTTTAAGGCTTTTTATTTTTTTGTATTTTTCTTAAAATTCACACTTTTTATTAATGACCATTTTGTTTCTTCTCGCTTAACCTCCCACCCGTCTCTGCCACTCTCTCGCGACCATTTTTCCTCTGAAATATTTATTTGTGATGACCGGGCCAGTGCCATGGCATCAGTGGTGGCATCGGCCATTCCTTGGCGCGGGAGCCCTCGTCTGTTCCAGCGCTCTAATCGCATTCCAGCAGAGGCCCGGCAGTGGCTTGCTCCGCATTCCACAACTCTGGGGGCTTTCCAAGAGCCCTGCGCAGGCATTCCTCTTCGCCGGGACCTTCAAAGCGAGGGAGGGACTTCAAAGGCTTCGGTGAAGCTAGGTGTTGATGACTACAATCCTCCCGGGTACAGATTTACCCGCCTCCTGAACTTCAAGAGCAGTAGTGGTAGTATTCTGGTGTGCACTTTTGCCTTCCTTGCCCATAAATCATGTCAAGTTAACTCTCGACGTATGCTGGATTTATTTTGCACCTAGAGGCTGGCGTATGAATGTTGTTGTCATGAGGCTTTCTCTCTTTCTCTGATGTGGCACTTTAGACTGAATGGTTTACAGTGGGTGTGAACTGATAGTTGTTGCATGGTGAAAACTGTGTTTTTATTTGTTACGCATTGCGATATCTTGATTTGTAGTTTAATATTATTTTACATTTATGCATTTGGGGGACTCGTGACTTGCACTACCGTTCAAAAGTTGAGTTGACCATGAAATAAATGAATATTTTTATTCAGGATTGATCAAATGTGACAGTTCAAATAAATGCTGTTCTGTTTTTTTCTTCTATTCACCAAAAAATCCAGAACAAATATTTTCAACATGGATGGTCATAATAAATGCTTTAATAATGGAAAATTCAGCTTTACCATTACAGGAATAAATTATATTTTAAAATGTTCAAACAGAGAACTGCAATACCGTTTCACAATATTGCAGTTTTTACTGTGTTTTAGTATAGATAAATGCATCCCTATTTTAAAAAAAGAAATCTCAGTGACCCCGAACTTTTGAACTCTATAGTGTATATTATTAGGTTGTGCATTGTGTGGGAATCAAACCCATGACCTTGACATTGTTAGCATCGTGCTCCATTTTGCCTGTTTTATTGAAAATATATAGAACTTTAAACATCATGAACTACCAATATCATAGCTTGCCTTTAAGCCCTGGAAATATTCTTAAACATGCCATTTTTCTAATTCTAGATTGTTCCTCATGTTCCTGTATTTTGTCGTTTGAGTAGCACACATTTCCATAAGAGAGCGAATCATTCTCACGCCATTGATGGTTTCAATCTCTACTCACAGTCTTATAATAGACTCGCCTGTCACTTCCCCTCTGCTAAAGATGTCCTCCCCGGTGGCTCGATGATGCATGTTTGAGTCTTTACATGATATTAAGTGTTTGCTCTGGTCTGAATGCACCATTTGTTTGCTTACGTCGTTGTCAAGGGGACAGCGTGTGAAATGGTTTTTCAGGGAGACGGCACAAGACTCTTTTGGCGTTCCTGTGGCTCAAACAGTAGAGGATGACGTCAAGGTCGTAGGTTCGATTCCCAGTGAAGGCCTAAACAGTTTCAATAAGTGGATAAAAAGTGGCTGACAAATTCTTGAAGTGTGTGCAGATGTCTTGGTTATAAAGAAAAATGGTTGTACCTGCCATCATAAAAGCAAACTGTCCTTGAAAATACACCAGTACACAAGCTGTTTTCTAAACCTTGAGCAAATCTGAGATGCTTGTGGTTGGTGGTTCATGATGTCACCTCCTTTGCAGTGTGTGCGCTACATCTTGGGTACATATACATGCTTTCTAGGCAAGAGTTGTTGGAGTCTTATTTGGCCGAAGGTGACTTTTGCAACTGTCGTTCCATCGGTTTTGTCTAGACGACAAAGGAGAGGAAGTCGCCTCCTTTGAAAAAGGGCCCAGTCTGTCTTTATGAGATAATATTACACCGTCAGAGCAGGCCCCACCTGCAAGGCTTCTCCAGCTGCCACACTGTAACTCTATCTGTGCTCTCTTCAAGGCTGCGATCCCCTTTGAAGTTATTTCCAGTGCTTGGGAAACGAGAAGACACAAGCAATCAGAGCAGCAAGCTCCTCCTCTTTTCTCTCTCTCTGTCTCTCTTTTTAAGTGTATTTTTAATATGTGTGGAATACTGTGTGCTCCAACTTCAGATATTTCCAAAACTCACATTTTTTTCAGAAACACGTTGAGAGATTATAAATGTCCTGTGGCATGAAGGCGAAAAGGGAGAAGGAGAAAGATAAATAGTCCAGGGCAAGTAGAGGAGACGCCGTAGGCATCTGTCCCATTCCAGTATTTCACACTCTTCCGATAGACAAACCAGAATAGTCTTGGAGTCTGTGAGTACATCCTCTGTTTGGATAGTAGGTGGGAGTTCAGACGTCCAGCGCCAAAAGGAAACTGGCCGGGTTGCCTTGTGTACCCAATGCAAAGCTCTTCCCGCTATGTGTGGGCATTTGATTACAAGACAGCCTTCCAGTTTTATAGATGAGGAAATGTTAGAGATATGTAACAGCTGAGAGGGACTGACGGCTACGGCAGGGATCCACGTAGGGTTCAAGAGAGAACGACCTCCTGGTCGACGCCAGAGGGCACGGCTTCACGACTGATGGACGGCGTTAAGCTACGCTTGCTGGCGTGAAATGCTTTCCGACGCTTTTCTCTCATAGTGCAAAAACAAGTCCTGTGTGGATGTGGATGCTTGACTTGCAAACAGAGTACATTTCATGCTTTTTGTTGTATTGACAAATTTAGTCAATATTTTGTCATGTTCATTCATTTTTAGTGAAGAAAGTGACAAATTAAACTAATATTCCAGTTGAATCATCTAAAATTAATATAATTTATAGTGCACTAAATATGTATAATTAATACAAGAAAAAATAAATCATTTCAATTGTATAATTAATTGTGTTGTAGTGTAGACTGTTTTCTATCAACATTCTGACTAGCAGCAGTTCATATTTGCATTTGCATCATTCTGAGCCGATACACATTAATGTTATGCATATATGTGATGTAATCTCAAATGTACAGTATGAACGTGATATATTAAGGTAAATTAATGCTGATTCATTTACTGATTCCTCACATTGATTGGATTATTTAAAACACACATAGATTGTCTATGATTGTTGATGATTTCTGGCAATGCTCATTAACTAAATTAGTAAAAATTCCAGTGATTTGTGTTTACGAGTTGCTCAACCAGACCGCACTCACATCTGTGTATAAAGAATGTTTCTGGCCTAGATTTTCCTTCAGTGTTCAATATGTTTTTCCTCTGCCATGATCTTCTAATTCAGTTTTTAAACAATGGCTTTATCTAAAATTGCATACTATCTGAGCAGCTACTTCTTCTGAGCAAGTAATTACTTTGCATTAAAAAGTAAGTTCTATATTTTAAGAACGCGTGTAGTGTGAATTTAACGTGGATGTACTTCATTTGCCATGTTGTCATTGTCATGTGACTTCACTGCTATTCACAAATCTAGCCTCATGGGATAGTAAAGTGTCCTTTGGATGCACGATTCAGAATCTCGTTGGAAGTAATAGGCTGTACGAAAACTTTTTTAGTCTTTTCACGTACAAGTCAAACCAAAATTGATTCAGACACCTTCAACATTTCTCACGTTTTCATAGTTTATTCGCTATAGAAAATGGTAATAAAATACGACTGGAACTCAGAGTTAAACTGTGTCAGGACAAATTAATCTTGATGATGTCAGATAACTTTGATAGAAAGGTATGTAATGAATTCGGTTGAATGGCAGTCTTAAATGTAAGTACACAATTAGATAATACCAATTACCAAGCAATGCTTCATTTTGTTCAGTCTGTGGTGTAAAAAGCTCGCATTAGCAATTAAAGCAAAACATGCTCAGATCAAAGTGTTCAAATTAGTCATTTATCAATTTTACTGGTAGTCCACTATATGAAGAATTTTTGGGTATAATGTGTCACAGTTTACTTTATTTGGTATCCTCACTTACATAAACAATAGTGTCCTCCACCCACCAATAAAAAAATATCAAAAATGATATCTGGTGTCTGAATAATTTTTGGTTTGACTGTATATCGCATGCGATTTCGGATGCAGCCTGTGTTTTAGCTTTCAAACGCTGGTTATTCTTGATCACTGTATCTTTAGTGCCTCTTCTAAACCCTGTATGCCAGAAGTGTCCCGCTCTATATCTGTCAACCGCCAAAATACAAACGGAGAGGGAAGCCAGCAGCCGTCCGAGGCTCCCGTGCACATGGCGTTCGCTTCAGCGCTGAGAATTCCCAGCACTCTTGCTTGTTTGAAAGGCTCTTGGCCTTGTTTGAAAAGCTGCCCTGAGAGCCGCGGCCGAGGACAGAGTTTCTCTAAGTGGCTGAGGGCCCGGGAAGAGGGGGGTTGTGAAGCCCGCTTGTGGCTTTGATCAAATATTCCCCCACCTCTCCTGGCAGGATGCTCTGTTATTCCAGGAACTATTCCGCACTCCCGCAGCAGGAGGCGGAGGCTGGGTGACGGACACAGGGTCAAAACTGGGAAAGAGGGAGTTTGGTGAGACCAGCGGTGTGAGGAAGGAGAGGAATTGCCCCTTGCAGAAGGAAAGAGTTTTTATTTCTCCACGAAATCATCTCAGCTTGAAGTCGATGGACTCGTAGACTTATTGCCATGAATGATATATGTGACCCTGGATCACAAAACCAGTCATTAGTAACACCGGTATATTTGTAGCAATAGCCAAAAATACATTGTAAGGGGCAAAATTATAGATTTTTCTTTTATGCCAAAAATCATTAGGATATTAAGTAAAGATCATGTTCCATGAACATATTTAGTAAGTTTCCTACCATAAATATATCAAAACTTAATTTTTGGTTAATAATATGCATAGCTAAGAACTTAATTTGAACAACTTTAAAGGAGATTTTCTCAATATTTAGATTTTTTTGCCCCCTCAGATTCCAGATTTTCAAATAGTTGTATCTCAGCCAAATATTGACCTATCATAACAAACCATACATCAATGGAAAGATTATTTATTCAGCTTTCGGACGCTGTTTAAATCTCAATTTTGAAAAATTGACCCTTATGACTGGTTTTGTGGTCTAGGCTCACACATGTGTCCCGTGTCAGATTATAGTTGCGGTTAAGTATTTTTGTTAGTTTTATACTCTCTAATCAGAGGACATACAGTCAAAGCTAAATTTATTCTGACACCTTCAACATTTCTCACATTATTACAGTTTATTCGCTATAGTTTAGAAAACAGTAGTAAAATATGAAAAGAACTGTCAGAACAAATTCATCTTTATAATGTCAGAGAACTTTGATAGAAAAGTAATGAATTACAATCAACCAAAAATTAATAAACCATACCAAGCAATGCTTCATTTTGTTCAGTCTGTGGTGTAAATAGGTCCATTAGCAATTAAACACTTAAGCAAAACATGGTCAGGTCAAAGCGTCTAAATTTTTTGTCCCACATTTTTATCAGTTTTACTGGTCCACTGTATGAAGATTTTTTTTGGTATAATGTGTCTCGGTTTATTTTGCTGTCCTCACTTACATAAATTAACTGTAGTGTGCACCCACTAGTAAAAAAAATATCAAAAATGATATCTGGTGTCTGCATCATTTTTGGTTTGACTGTACGTGTCCCGTGTCAGATTACAGTTGCGGTTGAGTAGGTTTGTTAGTTTTATACTCTCTAATCAGAGGGCATGAATTAGCTATGAGAAATCTTGGTGTGGGGTTACATGCAGTTGAAGCCAGTGGAAGTGGTTGTAGTGTGGGTTCTGGAGTGGAGTTAGCAGAACGTACCCTCAGGCTAGCTGGGCTTTTTGATTGTTGCGGGTGAAATTGATACTGGCCTTGACCTAAATGCCATGCCTGTGGCTGCGACTCATCTGTTCTGTGTTCTCTGCTACTGGACCACAGCCACGATCCGTGAACGATTGCTCTGTGTGTACCAACACGTTTAGGTCAGCTTGGACGATAAGAGGTCTGTGTTTTTAAAACATTTAGGCTACTATCTGCTGGTTTGATTTTAGACCTGCTGTGTTTATTGTCCTTTAGTCTTGCAGCCTTGACTTTTTATTTAAATGCACATGGTCATTTATCATCCCACTTGATGCGGTTTTGTTTAAACGATTTAATATTGTGTATATGTAATGGCTTCAGGCTTTCCCTCCAAATGGGTTTCAGAAGAAAGAAACTATTTACTTGATTTTAAATTGAATTACAATCGTTAAACAAATACTGGTTTCCACCAGTCAGAAATATGTCTGCCTGCACAGTTTTGTAGGACTGGGTATTAATACAGATTTACTGATTCACTTCCAGTGTTGTTGTTTTTATCTATAAAAAAAAAAAATGTTTTTAAGGAAAAGCAAATGAAACGTATAGGCTATTAATTATTATTATAAAATTACTGAATAAAACTGAATAAAAATAAAGCTAAATAGAAAACTAAAAACTCTATAACTAATAAAAATGACTGAAGCTAGGGCCCTATGAAATCCGTTTTATTTGTTCCCATATTCTGTTTAATTTTTTCCAAATTCCATTTTTTTTTCCATTTTAATTTTTTCAGATTCTGTTTTTTTTCTAGACTCTTTTAATTGTCAAATTAAATTTTATTTGGCAAAAAGCATGTCTACTTAATTTAAATCACGAAACGTACAATATTTTAGAGCAGTTTATTAAATGTTTTAGAAAAATTAAATTTTTAAAGTAAATGTTTTTTTTTGCCATTTCTGTTTTCTATTAATTTTCTGGATTCCATTTTAATGGTTTCATTAAATATTAACATTCAAAAGCATCTCTAATTAATAGATTGTTTTTCAAATTCCATGACATTCCGCGTTATGCTGTAAATTCCGTTTTTATGACTGGATTCCGTGTTTTCCGCATCTCGGAAATCATAGAGCCCTACTAAAGCACATAAAATAAAAATGATAGCTGAAAATATAAAAATAAAAAGTAAAACAAAATATTAATAAATTATATAATTTATCTAAATAATACTAAAATAACACATTTAGCAAGATTTTCGTCTTCCTGTTCATATAGAGATTGATCTTGGGCTTTTAAGAAACAGTATTGGACTTGGACAAAGGAAGATCGAGATTAAAAGTAAAAGTCCTGCTATTTGGTGCAATGAAAGAAACCAAGCATGGCCTAATATTTTTATGAGTGTTTTTGATTTGAGTTGAAGCTGGCCCCCACTGTTATGAATTGGCCCCAGGCAGATGTGCGAACACATACTGCTTTCTTTGAATTGCGGGATGCTTTGAACCCCCAACAAGTTTTATCAAACACAGTCAACCCATCAGAAGAAAAGCCTAAAACGGGTGCAAAAGTAACTCTGCTACCTGGACCGATTCTGTTGAGGAGGCTGAAATACTTGATCAAAGCATCAGTGAATTGAGCGTCTGACAAAGTTGGTGTGAGTGGCATTTTGATGTTTTTTTTGCGATGAGAAAGGTTCTGACCAACTCTAAATCAGGTCAACCCTCATTCAGAGGCGAGGAGGAGAACAAACAGTTTGCGTTTGTCCATCTGTCCTTTTTGCTGTTTTTCAAACACTATTCTGAGGAATATTTCAAAGGCTTCATGTTACCGTTATTACGAAGGACATGCTTTCCTTTGTACATCTCATCCTTTTATAATTATCATCATCTGTTAGTGCAAGCGAAAGACAAACAAACAAATAAAGGGGGTGAAAAGCAGCACATTGGCAGCTGTCCATATTCCATGTATAGAGAGAACTTGCATGGCTTGCTCCATTGAGAATCACTTACGCCATTGCAGCACTTTATGTACTGCACCAATCTGACCTTTTTTTTATTCTGCTGATGCTTGAGGTGGAACTGGGTGTGAAGAGTTTGACCGCCTGTCATCATAGTGATTCCCACTGTGATTTCATTGAGAGCACTGCCCATGAAAGGAGGGTATACACATGTGAACGGCTGTACAAGAGATGGAGAGATGAGAGGCACCGAGGGTGGCGGAGCTGAACAAGGGGCACCTCTTTTGGTGGTTAAAGAAGAGATGGCTGGGTGCAGTGCAGAATGATGGACAGAAAAGGGAGAGATTGGGGAAAAGTGTGCAACTGGGCATGCAGCCAGTCGTGGAGGCCTACTGGGGAAATGTGTTGGGGCGAACTGGGGGGGCGGGCATGAGTATTGGTGCATGTGTGTTGTAAAATAGGAGTATGGCATGCAAATGGTTACAGGTGTAGTTGAATTGTCAGTTTTAGTGTGTGACTTTTCTTGCATGATCTATTTCAGGTATTGCAAATTGGCCTACCTTATCAATATATTATACACAAAAAACATAAGTTAGGTAGCTGCTTCGGAAGCAATGTCAGCGCACTCCAGAAAATGTCTATAAATCTGGAGCTACAATGGTTTGCCATCTTTGACTTCTCCTGACGGGCCACTTTTGCAAAACTGCTGCTAAATCCAATGAGTAATCCTCTCTGAAATTCAAGATTACCAATAAATGCATTCTAGATGGTCACTGATTAGAAAATGCATCGTTCAGCCAGAGTATTTTAACAATCTTACATTTTTGCACGAGAAACTAGGTTAGTCGTGGTCACCCTGCTTTAAAATGTTGTCAGTTTAAATAAGAAAAAAGCCACAACTTCAGCTAACTTTTATGCAAATGTCCAATCCAAGGCCTTTTGGGAGCTGATGTGGCTTTTGATCCCCGAGTTAAGATGATAATCAGCTTTTTCAGAGTGGTAATCCAATTTGTTCATTTGGTGCAGCACTTCTTAGCATATTTGCTCAGTAGCTCTCAGCAATGGGCAGGGAACAGGTCAAATCCGTTGTCATGGTGATGTGTATATATGTATATACTAGTGCTGTCCAACGATTAATCGCGATTAATCACATCCAAAATAAATGTTTTGTTTACATAATATATGTGTACTGTAATATCTGTGTGTGTAATGTATGTATTTATGTATATGTACATACACACACATGCATTGATATATTTAAGAAAAATATGATGTTTATATATTAAAAATATTTATATAAAATATCAATTATATGAATATAAATATATACATGTAAATATTTTCTAAATATATACCGTATGTGTGTGTATTTATATACACACACACACACACATACATAATGTAAATAAAAACTTTTATTTTGTATACGATTAATCGCGAATAATCGTTTGACAGCACTAGTGTATATACACACACATGCATATATGCACCAATATTATCAATATGCCCCAATATGTAAAGGAGGTGATTATATCTCTATTTTTTTCAGATTTAAATCTTTTGCTTGGAATTCTAATTTTTTACAATTCGAGGCCAGCAAGGCTTAATCTATCATTCATTTAATCCATCAACATGTCCATGAAATGATAATAGCACTAATAAAGTAATAAACCGCCATGCTCAAACAATTCATGGCCTCGTTCAGCGCTTATGTAATTCCCAAACAATCTTTAACCTAGTTTTTTCATTTTAGGAGGGTTTTATCTCCTGGAAGATTTCCATTGATAAACATCTATGTTGTCAATTTTCAACACATCAAAAGCGCTAGATTTCACACTTAGAACAACTGAAAGATGGCATTTGAGCTAAGAAGAGTGAATCTGATGGTTCGGTGCACACCTAATGACAGTAATTATCATGTCTGCACCACTTACACCTTTCAGAGTTTCCACACCTTTGCTGTTTTGCGGGTGTGGTGTGGCACGTCGATGTAGGGCAGTTTATAAAGGAAGTGGAGTTATGGCGCAATGTGTATAATATAGTTATGGCTTATCATTTAAAGGTGCACCCCCTAAAGCTTTTTTTGTCTTGCAGTCAAATCTTTGTAACAATTTCCAATCTGTTTTCTAATGTCTTTTTGGGAATGGTAGAGTGCGTGGCTAGAATTTTATTTTGGATTGAAACATTGAAGGAAATTTTCTTTGTGTTTCAGATGCACCCTTTGGGCCTGTGTAACAATAACGATGAAGAGGACTTGTACGAATACGGCTGGGTTGGAGTGGTCAAACTGGAGCAGCCTGAGTTGGACCCCAGCTGCCTTACTGTACTGGGCAAGGTAAGGATGCCACTCAATGTCTTACTGTAGTAGATTCATAAATGTCAATGCAATGTGTATTTGGAGTGACATTTCCCTAAATATGCTGCAAAATAGTATTTTGTATCATTATTTGTGCAGATTTTCATGTTGCCTTGCCTGCTGGTTAAAGGTAGTTTTGACGAAACCAGACAGCAATGATTCCACTTTGATTCATACAGTTTTTTTCAAGCCCTGTTGAATGGTTTTGTAGTTCGAGACTGTCGTAGAGTACTATCCAAATAGTGTCACTTGATTTGTGGATCTGCTGTGATGTCACATGGTAAAATACTTTCAGTGTGGTGTTGGCTACCATTGCGCTTTTTAGACACACTGAACAAATCCAGACGCCGATGAAGCATTTCCTAATTGGCTGAGCTTTCTGCAGTCTCAGGACACCAATATCTATTTGCTTGTTTGATCTTTTTATGGGGAAATTTGAAGATTTCCACACATTTATACTCAGCAGGACGCTCTTGCTCTAAAATGGCTAAATATTTTCCCATGTCTAATGCTGGACTGGGCTTAACGTTACACATGACACACTCTCCCTTTTGGATTCTCATGGAAATGTTCTTAAATAAGCAGCATTCATTTAGCTTTCTGCTGTCGTCTTATTGGCACATGGGAAGTTGGTGCACACTGTGCGATTTTTTTTTTTTTTTAGCTGTTTTTAAAACATTGATTTTTTGAAGCGTGTCATGTCAGTATACTGATTTTCTTGTTGCTTTTATAAGAAAACATTTGCCAAAGAGCATAAATGTTATTGTTGACACACCTGCATCAGTTAAGGTTTCAGCTTAGCATAAAACCAACACAAATAGCATTCAAAATAAAATTCTTAATATCAGTGGATATGATTTCCGGAAAGTTCACGTTAGGTGAACGGGGGTAAACACATTCCATTTCTTTTTCTTTCATAATAATGGGATAGAAAAACATCCTCCCCTTCTTTTGTACCAGTACTATAATTAGAGAGTCGGCTGTCATAATCGGGCCTCTGATATAGGGCCGCGCTCAGCTGGGGTTCTCTTTCTAGTCCCGGCATCGGTGTCTGTCCGGTCTCACCAGCGTCCCTTTGACCCGCTTGTGCCAGTGTGTCCCTGCTGTGTGACCCCCTGCCCTTATTTTTGTTTTTCTTCTACTTTCACTGTCTCTTTTATCTTTCTGCTGTTGTCCAATCATATTTTTTTTTCTGAAAGAAATGTATTCAAGATTTCTAGAAAAATATTAAGCAACATAGTTGTTTTCAAAATTAATAATAATAATAATAATATTTTTTTTTTTGAAAACTTTTAATCTTTTCTTTTCCCTCCGGTAAATAAATCAGCATTTGGGTGAAACGAGTAACCTCATGATGTTCAGTCCTGTTAGTGGTTTTGAAACATCTGCACATCTGCATTCTTTCCCTGATATGGACTTAACACTGTATTAAACACATGCTTTAGAAGCGGGATGGCTGTCGTTATAACAGTCAGCATGCATCTTATTTTCTTTTGTCAGCTATTCACATGAACTTTAAAGTATGTGGTTTCTTGCCACATTACTTTATTTAGTGGAAGAATGCAGATGCTCCCAAACTTTTTACAGAGCATTTCATTCAGTTTGAGTATTTTTATTTTATTTTCCTATTTGTATTGCCTGAACAGGTTTTGTCCAAGACTTTTCTTGTTTCCCAATCTGTGTAAATCCACATTTTCAAAATTCAATTTAATTCAAGTTTATTTGAATTTGAACTTGAATTTATTAAGGGAAAGCCCCTTGAGATGCTTCATCTCATTTTCAAGGAGGACCCAATGGCGCATACATAAAACAATACAAGATACAACACAAGTAATATACAGAAGAAAAAAAAATATATATATATTATATATATAAATAATAAGATTTTTTAATAATACAATCAATTTGATGCTTAAAAGACAATTTGGGATCGAGCCAAAGACCAAGATATTTAAATAGGACAACTTTAGATAGGAGTGTCTTCAAAACTAATATCTAAATCAAAAGCGTGAGAACGATGGCATCTTTTAAAGAACACCATACTACAGGACTTCTTTTTGTTAAGGACGAGTTTGTTTTTGTAAAACCAATCCTTTAAGTCTGACTGCAGAGAGGACTGAATATATGAAATATCAGAAAGGGAAGAATAAGCTGGATAGAAGAGTGTAAACAAGTTTTGGGAAGGTCATTAATAAATAAACAAAAAAGCAAAGGACCAAGTGTTGATCCTTGGGGAACACCCTTATCAATAATCAGATAATCCGAGTTCGAGCCTTAAAAGGAAACATTGTCGTCTGTTATGAAGATAAGAATTAAACCAAAGAAGAGAGTTTTGATCGAAGCCTAAACAGTGTATTTGTATTGTATTTGTCGCTTTTCACAATACAAATCATTGCAAAGCCGCTTTACAGAAAAGTGTATATTTCTACATTGTATTTTGGAGTAGGTTATTAGTGGTCACTACGGCAGATAGTAAGAATCATGCAGTTAGTTACAAATGACATGTAATCAAACAGACGGTGAACACATAATTAAATGTTGCGATTAAGCTAAATTTGGTAGCTTTATATGTTGTTCCAGGGTTAGCATCTTCTGAGGTCTTCCGGGGGGTTGGCATCATCTCTTCTCAGATCTTTGTAAGGGTTGGATCCAGATGGAAAATTCTGTCATTACTCATCATTACATTGTTCCAAACCTGTAAGTGATAACATTTTAAATTTTTGGGTGGACTTTCCCTTTAAGTAAGTGTATGCTGTTTTGAAAATCCTCAATGATAACAGTAATTTCTTATCAATTACTGTTCTTTAAACTGAAAAGCTACAAAAATGTCTTCTGATCAACAATACAATGTGATAATTTGGTGCAAAACAGAACTCCTTACCTACAGTGATATGCAACATGAAGTGGATCATGTGAATGGTTTGTCTTCACTTGAAAGACATGAGCGTCTCCGGTTCGTCGCACTCTGCCCTGTGCATATATTAGAGAAAAGGTCATGTGGGCTTTTCCAATTTGTGTAAGGTCTTGACGGAGCTGCCCCGCTGACATGTATATGTACACAGTTTCTTCCTCTGTTTCCGGTCTCTGTCCACAGAGAGCCATCGCTCTGCTCACCTCCCACCTCTCCTGCTTCCTCTCTCGTTCCTGCTTATTCTTTTGTTCTGTTGCACCATTCTTTCTCACCTACACCAGTCTCATCATTGCATTGTGGATCTTCTCATCGGGAATCCTCAGGAAACTAGTTTAAACTGTTTATGGATCATTCATGCATCTGCTTGACCTGATGCCTTGTGCACTGCTTTCCTCAGAAGCCAATAAGTAGCCTGTTTTGAATGGCAGAGATGTATCATGAATTCCTTCATGATGCCTTAAGTGAGCTCTGCTTTTGCTTGTTTTTGATGGCAGTACACTGATTTTTTTTGGCATTAGAGAAATTAATGACATTCTTACAAATGTTTAATGGTGTACATTTTAAAAAGCTTTTAATCTTCAGATGTCTAAGTGCAGGGAAACTTGTCTCTTATTTGTGTGTTGTACACAGACTTTGTTGTTTTTCCTGTGGTGAATGTACTTCATTAATTCCCAGCAGGTCCCTCCTCTTTTAAGGGCCGTCTTGATCTGTTGTTGGTTGGTTTCTTTCTTTCTCTCTTTTTTGTCTCTTTGCCAGCATGATATCATTTTTTTCCAAACAGTGCTCTGCTCTGACACATGCGAAACTGGCTGAGGGGTTCTGTCCTTTCATCTCCTGACCACATACTGAGTCTTCCCGTTCTCATTGCATCAGCTCACATGGCTCTCGCTCTCTCTGTGTGTGTGTGTGTGTGTGCATGTTTATGTGGTTTATGAGGACACAAATTTGTATAATGACATGGGTATGACAGAGGTATTACAATATGAAGGTGGTTTATGAGGACACTGCCTATGTCCCCGTAATTCAAAAGGCTTAAAAAACATACTAAATGGTGTTTTTTTGAAAATCTAAAAATGCACAAAGTCTCCTGTGAGGGCTAAGTTTAGGTGTAGGGTTGGTGTAGGGCAATAGCACACACAGTTTGTTCAGTATAAAAACCATTACGCCTATGGAGAGTGTGTGTGTGTGTGTGTGTGTGTGTGTGTGTGTGTGTGTGTGTGTGTGTGAAACAAAAGTCCAAATATTATCTGCTTTTAAACAAGTGGAAATGGCCATGTAACATGGTTAATCCATGGTATTTTGTAAACTGTGTGTATGTGTGTGTATATATATATATATATATATGTCTATAAAAGGCACCTGTCAATTTTTCGAAATTATCCATCGTCTGAAAGCTGAATAAATAAGTTAGAATAGGCAATATTTGGCTGAGATACAACTATTTGAAAATCTGTAATCTGTGGCTGCAAAAAAATCTAAATATTGAGAAAATCACCTTTAAAGTTGCTCAAATGAAGTTCTTAGCAATGCATATTACTAATCAAACATTAAGTTTTGATATTTTTTATGGTAGGAAGTTTACAAAATATCTTCATGGACCATAATCTTTACTTAATATCCTAATGATTTTTGGCATAAAAGAAAAATCTATAATTTTGACCCATACGATATATGGGTCAAAATCACACACAAACACACAGTGGGGGAAAAAAATGATTTGATCCCCTGCTGATTTTGTACGTTTGCCCACTGACAAAGAAATGATCAGTCTATAATTTTAATGGTAGGTTTATTTGAAACGTGAGAGACAGAAAAATCCAAAAAACGCATTTCAAAAAAGTTATAAATTGATTTGCATTTTAATGAGTGAAATAAGTATTTGACCCCTTCACAAAAACGTAGTACTTGGTGGCAAAACCCTTGTTGGCAATCACAGAGGTCAGACGTTTCTTGTAGTTGGCCTCCAGGTTTACACACATCTCAGGAGGGATTTTGTCCCACTCCTCTTTACAGATCCTCTCCAAGTCATTAAAGTTTTGAGGCTGATGTTTGGCAACTTGAACCTTCAGCTCCCTCCACAGATTGTCTATGGGATTAAGGGCTTCAATGCCCTGGCCCTGACAGTACATGGCCCCGTCCATCGTCCCTTTGATGTGGTGCAGTTGTCCTGTAACCTTAGCAGAAAAACACCCCCAAAGCAAAATGTTTCCACCTCCATGTTTGAAGGTGGGGATGGTGTTCTTGGGGTCATAGGCAGCATTCCTCCTCCTCCTCCAAACACGGAGAGTTGAGTTGATGCAAAGAGCTGGATTTTGGTCTCATCTGACCACAACACTTTCACCCAGTTCTCCTCTGAATCATTGGCAAAGTTCAGACGGGCCTGTACATGTGCTTTCTTGAGCAGGGGGACCTTGCGGGCCCTGCAGGATTTCAGTCCTTCACGGCGTAGTGTTACCAATTGTTTTCTTGGTGACTATGGTCCCAGCTGCCTTGAGATCATTGACAAGATCTTCCCGTGTAGTTCTGGGCTGATTCCTCATGATCACTGAAACTCCATGAGGTGAGATCTTACATGGAGCCCCAGTCCGAGTGAGATTGACAGTTATTTTGTGTTTCTTCCATTTGTGAATAATTGTACCAACTGTTGTCACCTTCTCATCCAAGCTGCTTGGCGATGGTCTACAATCTTGTCCCTGACATCCTTGGACAGCTCTGTGGTCTTGGTCATGGTGGAGAGTTTGGAATCTGATTGATTGATTGCTTCTGTGGACAGGTGTCTTTTATACAGGTTACAAACTGAGATTAGCAGGGGATCAAATAATTTTTTCCCCCACTATATGTGTGTGTGTATGTGCATATATGTATATATGTAGCCTTTCAGAAACTTCTAAGAGCAAGCGTTTGAATCTGCTTCTAGGTGTCGACACGTATGTGTGTTTTCCACGTACATCACCTTTTTGATGAGCTGGAACATTGCTTTTTGTGTGCTGTAATTGCTCTAGAAAGGAAGCTAAATCCTGATGCAGGCCGGAGGCGGCTTGAAGCACCTCCACCCACCTGCTGCTTGACTGCACTGCTCTCGAGTCGCCTCCATCAAAACCAGAGAGAGATGAAGCTGCTCCGCTACAGCAGAGATTTTGATGCAGAAATGTGTTTTTTTTCTCAGGATGTCGAAATGAGTGTGTTCTAGTATGATTTCTATACTACAGTATGTATTAATATTTAGAATTAGTTTGTATTAGTTTAATTTTAGTTTTATGTACTTTTGTCATTTTTATTATATTTATTATTTTTTTCATGTAATATTTATATTTTGTTTTATTTTAGTTCAAGTTCAGTTTTAGTTCAAATCATGAAAAGTAGAATTCAGTTTTATTTGATTTTATTTGTATTTATCTTATTTTATTTTTCAGCAAGGCATTATCAGTCAAAAGTGACAATTTTGTAGCAATGTAAAAGTATATTTCAGATAAATATTAGGTTTTTAAACTTTCAATTCCTTCAACTTAACTTTCAACTTAACAAAAATACATCGTATGGGTCAAAATGATTGATTTTTCTTTTATGCCAAAAATCATTAGGATATTAAGTAAAGATTATGGTCCATGAAGATATTTTGTAAACTTCCTACCGTAAAAATATCAAAACTTAATGTTTGATTAGTAATATTGCTAAGAACTTAATTTGAACAACTTTAAAGGTGATTTTCTCAATATTTAAATTTTTTGCAGCCACAGATTCCAGATTTTCAGATAGTTGCATCTCAGCCAAATATTGCCTATTCTAACGTATTTATTCAGCTTTCAGACGATGGATAATTTCGAAAAATTGACCCTTATGACTGGATTTGTGGTCCAGAGTCACACATAGTTTGAATTTATTTTGAATGAAGTTTTTCATGTAATATTTATATTTTATTTTAGTTCAAGTTCAGTTTTAGTTCAAATCATGAAAAGTAGTTTTTTAATAATTATGGATAAAACTGGTAGAAATATCAGCATGCATCTTTTAATGGTGACGCATTGGGTTTTAGTTTTGGTTATTAGCACTCACACCATCTAGGAGTAGCAGGAGCGGGTGGGGTGCGGGGGACGCTCAGTGTTTTTGAAGCGCAGAGCGCCGATGGGGCCCTAGCTCTGGGGTTTCTCTTTTATGTTTATGTATGCCTCAACTTGCTGATATTATCTCACTGGGTTTTCCTTTGCTTGGTGTCAAAGGTTCTCTCCCAGTGGGCGGAGCTTCTTCCGATTGGCCGGCAGGTTTCTGTCCCTCCGCGAGTATGAAATCATGGCTTTGGAACCCACTGAGTGAGTTGCCATGGCCACTGGGAAGCTCCCTGTGTCATGTGTTTCAAAGTGAACCGAGGCCTGGCAGAATTACCCAGCCTTCAATGGGAGGCAAAATGACCATTATTAGACTTCACAGTCCTGGCCCTCTATTTAAAGAGAGAAGAAAAGAAACCCGGGGAGCTTAAGACAAGGGCTGGAGGAGAAGCGAGCGGAGGGGAACGCGGATAAGCCGCTAGGGAAAATGTCGTGGCGGTATCTCAGTTCAAAGAGCTCCCCCAGGAAGTATTTTGTTTTAGTGTTTACAAGAGAATGAAAATCAAAGACTTTGCAAATCACCTGTGGATTTTTCCCAAACGAATCGCACCGAATACGTGTAACGCATCACTTTAAGTGTGGTGTGTAATGTTGTGTCTGCCAGATGCGGTAATAGTATGTGTGTGTTTCTCTTTGAACGCCACGCTGGGATGGGCTGAGCCACTTGGCGGGCTTTTTTTTTTTTTTTTTTTTTCCACTTTTTCTTTCATGGATTAAGTTCCATCCTGGAGTTTTAAGACTCTTTTATGCTCCGGAGGGGGGTGGTATCTGTGCGTGTGAGGAGGGCTTGTGTAAGGGGGTCAGCTGTGAGTGACTTGGAGGGCTACAGAAAAACAGAAGAGAGAAGAAAGCGTTGGCACACCTGCTAATTGAGAGGAAGTTGAGGACTTGGCGGAGGGGGCGAGGGAAAACGAAGGATTGAGAGAAAAGAAGAGGAACAGTCCTAGTCCATGAGAGGGAGATGCAGAACAAAACAAAAAAAAGAGGAAATTTTTCTTTTCAAGACTGCTGGAAATCAAAACTGACTGCATTTACACTGCTGTTCAAAAGTTTGGGATCAGTAAGATTTTTAATGCTTTTTGAAGAAGCATCTTATGCTTATCAAGGCTTTTTTTTAATCTGTTTACACATCCTTGCTGAATAAAAGCATTAACTTAAATGACTGACCCAAAACTTTTGAATGGTAGTGTATATTATAACACTGTTCTTTTTAACTTTTTATTCATGAAAGTATCCTGAAAAAAGTACCACTTGTCCCAAAAAAATATTAAGCAGCACAACTGTTTCCAACATGGATTATAAATCAGCATATTATAATGATTTCTGAAGGATTATGTGACACTGAAGACTGGAGTAATGATGCTGAAAATACAGCTTTGATCACAGAAATAAATTACATTTTAAAATAAATTCAAATAGAAGACTTGTTTTAAATTGCAATAAAATATCACAAAATTACAGGGTTTTTGTATTTTTGGTCAAATAAATGCAGCCTTGATGAGCATAAAAACTTCTTTTAAAAAACATAAAAAATCTTACTTATCCCAAACTTCTTAACGACATCAAAATACAAGTTTTCGTGATATTAAATGATTTACAGTTATGCATTTGGCAGATGTTTTATCAGCGTGTTTTGACCCCTGACCTCAGCGCCTTATTCTACCAGTTAATCTTTTTTTTTTTTTTTTTTTTCTCGTTCAACACAGAAATACTTGACATTACAGAAGTGCAATGGGTTATGAAGACCGTTATTTGATAAAGAATTTATTGGACACTCTAATTAATCAAAAAACTAAAATTGTCATTTACTTACCGTCATGTTGTTTCTCAAAAACTTTTGTTCATCTGGGAAAGACCAGATTTGTTTTTTTTTTTATGAAAACTGAGATTTCTGTCCCTCCATTGAAAGTTCATTCCACCTTGACAATAACTTGACAAATAACTGAAAATAAAGCTTCCACAGCCATGCAGGCGAATCATTTTGGGAAACTTTCAGTGAACCATTTTTTTCTTAAACCGGGCACATACTGTGCAAATTTTTTATTTTATTTTTTTAAATAGTCCTTTATGATTGTTGCTTGTCAGACTGTACGGACATGATAGTCATGTCATGCTGTAGGATCTCAGTTGTCATTAATGTCAGACTGTAGGAGAAGTCACACCGCAGGACGTGTGCCAAATCTTCTGATGCTACCAGAATTTATGGTAAAATTTGATCACAACAGCCATTAATCTGTCACACCATCGATCAGAGACTACAGATTCTAGCCAAGGATTATATGATTTTCAAAATTTCTCTCAGACAACCAAATCGCACAGTGTGTGTGCTGGGCTTTACTCTGAAGAACATTTAAATAATCAAATGAAACTTTTTCCATTATAAAGAACGTTTTGTCCAATGGAAGGTTTCCAAGATTCTTTATGGATTCACAGATGCCAACAAAGAACCTTTATTTTCAAAAAGTTTGTAAAGAGAATCTCAAATGTACTTCGCTTGATGTTTGAACTAACCCATTAAACAGATCGTTAATCCCAAAATGAAAATTATGCTCCAAACCTGTATGACTCACTTTTCTTCAACCTAGCCATTGGTGTCCAATACATCAAAAAATAAATAAATAATAAACTTTTGAAATATCTGTGTTTAAAAAAGGAATAAAAAAAAATTGGGTTAGAACTTTATCTCCCAAAATTCCTGAGGAGAAATAAAACAAGCTAATTGCTGTCGCAAAAATCTAGAGCTATAAAAATGTGGACAGCAGATCGTTTGGTCTTGAAAGAATCTAATGAGAAATAGTTTTGCAGACTTTTGTATCTTGGCAAGGGTGGTTTGTGATCTCTTCTGAAACTCTAGACGAGTCGTGTGAGATTACCAGGGCCTCTGGGAATCTCTGCAGGAGCCTTAAGTCTCCATGTGCACTCCATTTAATCTCATTGCTAGGAGAAACAATTGAGATGTTAGGCAGATCTCATGTGCGATGCGTCTTTCCTGCAGCCGGGCTGAACTGGAGGTAGGTAACTGAGAACTGGACTGGAGAACACACCTGGTAGCCTCAGGGCTTGTGTGTCAGGTAAAGATAGATACGGCTGGTAAAGTGTGAGACGTGTGAGCGCAGGGAGGGATTGTGGGTGGTTGAATTACAGCTCTCTGGAGCAGAAGGGACAATAGAGCAAGAGGGAGAGTTCTTCTCCTGTTTCCTGCTCTCTCATACAGAACAGCCTTGAGAAAGATGAATGAGTGAGGGGCCGAGGTGGAAAAAAACAGAATGAACGTGCGAGAGGAAGCGAGGAGTTTCCATCAGATTTCTTCTTCTTCCTTCATTGAAAGAGAGACACCCATTTTTTTTCTATTTACTTGTATCAAAGTGCTGCCCCCCTGTTAAAAATCATTGAAGTCTTCTGGTAAATCCCCCCTGCTGCAAGGGTTAATCTATGCACTGGAAAGCCGTTGTGGTCTTGTATAGGCCGAGTCTAAACCTGCTGTTCTGTTTGCCCGGGGAGAAACGCAGCTCGCCAAATGCAGATCCCATTACAAAGACGCAGACGCACACACAAAGTGTCTCCCTCGCTGACACACACACACACACACACACACACACTCTCGTGAAGCTTAGCTCAAATATACCCCCCACACACACAGAGCCACTTCAAGGGAAGGTTAGATTAGAGAGGTATGATGGCAGAGAGCTCATGCTCCTTTAATTAAAGTCATTGGCATTCAGCTGTCCTCAATCACCGCAGCTCTGAACTGACGACTCCACGCTGGCTGATGCTCTTCAATCAGAGGCCCAATTCCATTGCAGTTCATTTAATGAATATTTTAACACATCATTTAATGCCTATTTGCATTTATTTCTTTGTTTATTTTTTTATTTTAATATGTTTTATCCATTAAGACTTGTTTTAATATATGTGTGTGTGTGTGTGTGTGTGTGTGTGTGTATTTGCATATGCCTCTCATTGGGTATGCTTTCCACTAAATTGTGTTCATTAGGGTTACGATGGTAAATTATTACAAGGATCATATGCAAATGCCTCTAGTTTTATATTAGATTTTATTTTATAATTTTTTTTGTTTTATTGTTATTTTTAGACTTTTAGATTTTTTTAATACAATAAAACATTTTAAACATTGCCTCTCGTTCATTATGCTTCAGTATTTATTTATTTATTCAATTTATTGCCTACCCCTGATATAATTTTTTTGTATTACTTTGTGGTCTGTTTAGATCTGTAGTAGTAGACTTCGTGTCAAGGTCTTGATGGTTATTTTGCAGTTAATGACTTTCTTTGTAAAATCAAATAAGCAAAACAGATTTAGGGTCACCATGGTAAATCACTAACAGGGTGAATGCCTCTAGTTCAGTTTTGTATTGTCAGACATCCTATGACTTTTGTCTGGGTTCTGTGGAAATTAATGTGTGTAATTTTATTTCAGTGCATGGAATGGCTAAATAATAAAAAGATTAGGAAACAATCTATTAGTCCGACATTAACATTTAAGCTTGTCTGTGGGTTTTTAGCACAGTTCTGGTGATTGTAAAGATAGCATAGATGCTGACCTCTTAGGGACGCCACATTTTTAAACTCTCGGTGACCCTGGGCAGCTCTTTGTGTCTAATTGTCTTAAGACAGTGTCAGCAAAGCATCTCCCTCAAGGTTAACCTTATTAAAGTTAACGTGTGTGTGTGAATGTGTTTGTTTGTATCGTGCTGCGGTACCCTTATTAAATCTAAACTGGTCTGGATTGAGTCCTCACCGACAAGGAATCCGCAGCGCACTTACTTGATAATGACGCTTTGGTGAAAGCTCTGAATGCTTCGCTGTACCGAGCAAGAGCATTTCACATCCATTTAAAAGACATCTGAATGATGTACGAGACATTGTTGAGCCTGTCAGAAATACATTTAGCTTCACTTTTCCCTTAACAGCTACAAGGATAGGCTGTGCCGGCAAAACTGCAATAACAGCTTTTCAAATCCAGCTATTTCTTGTTTTATCATTTTAGTGCATTTCAGTTTGAAGATGTCAGCTTTACAGCCTCTTTAAAATCATGAAATCAAAAATGACCTGTTTGATAGCGATTTCCCGGTCTTATTGTGAATGATGTTGAAATGCATTTATATACACACTATATATTGTTTTCATAGTCTTTCATAAAAATAGTTTAATTATTTGATGGTTAACCAATAACCAATTACTTTCAGCAAACTCTCATTCGGTCTGGCTGTATTCTTGTTTATAACACCCAATTTTTAGTAATTAGTTCAATCAATGGATAAAACTCCCATTGTACAATTTGTTTGTTTATTTGTTTGTTTGTATGCCATGGGATTAAACAATAAAAAAGGAAATTGTCACTTTTTATCTCACAATTCAGACTCTTTCTTGCAATGTTTAACTCTTAATTCTGAGAAGAAAAGTCTGAATGGTAAGATATAAACTATAGATATAAAATTTGTGAGTTTATATACTTTTGTCTGAATTGAGTTTTTTTTTATCTCACAAATTGTGACTTGTGAGAAGTCTGAAATTCATATTTCGCAATTCTGACTTGTGAGAAATCAATGTTGTAAGTTATAAACTCAAAATTGCGAGAAAACAGTCTGAATATTGAGAGAAAAAGTGACAATTTGATTTCACTTTTATTTCATTTTGTCTGGTGGCGTAAATAAGCTTCTATAGGTAACTCTCTTGTTTTACTTGGAAATATGTTAATTACTGAAGTATAATGGGTTGGAAACGGCAATTTACGTTGACTTTAAACTTGCCCTAAAATGTGTTTTCTTTCAAAACTCTTGCAACATACCTCATCTCAAATTTGGTATGGAAAGGAGAAAGAAAAGACAGGACTGTTTACTTTTCCTGTGCATGGTTAAGACTGGAAAGCCGGTCTAAAAACAAAATATACACCCAAAAAGAAAGCGAGAGGAAAGCAAAAAAACAAGGGGGGAATTTAATTAGCGGTTGTCCATCCTGAGGCGCAGGAATTGCAGTCACCAGAGTTAGCAGGAAGCCGATGGGCTTTAAATTAGTGGCTGCGTTTTTTGACTGATCTTTGAGTGCAGGGAAAGGAAAGAAAGGGGGAAGAGCCTTAAGAATGATAAATGGAGAAGAGGGCTATTTTACGACCCTCAGGAAGTTGCTGCCATAGCAAAGAACCAAAGCTGGAGTTCATTCTATTAATGATGAAATAATGAACAGATTCTCCCAATAACATCACCAGGCTCGCCGTCATTGTGTCTTGTCACTGAGGCGCCGCTGATAGATCTAGTGGCTATCATTTGATTGCATTCATCCGCATGCAGCTGTTGAATGAGAAGAAATCCTTGTGGCATCCACCAGAGCTAATATGCTAGTATATAGGGTTTTTGTGGCAGGAAACATTAACCCGCTTTGAAAATAGGGGTTGAGAGCAAAATGAAAGTCTGTTTGTTTAGGCCTGGTTTAGTCTTTAGTTCAGTCCAGTTTGTTGAAGCATGTGGCGTGGAGTGAGGAAAGCTGTGCCGCCCCCATATTTTGATTGTAATTATTGCTATAGTTGAGCTGCTGGCACAACTATAAACCAATGAGAGCATTTGGGGTGGGCCTAAGGCTGCTGAAGCGATCACATGAACGCTCCCGATAAAATTATTTAGGCTAAGCATCAACATAAACCACTATCCACTGTTATTTTTAACAGAAAAGAATGCAACGACCTCGTAATCATGACTTCATAAGTGGGAAATAGGAAGTTTCCGATAGCACGTGAAGACAGCAGAGAAGCGCTCTCGCTCAGCACAGTGGAGTGCATCGTTTTGTGATTTATTATTTTGAGTCGTTTGGGACGCGATAACACACGGCCCTCTCACAAAATATTGCTTTACAGATCTATTGCTTTTGGCGCTCAGAAATGTTCATGCAATCATGCTGCACGTATCTGGCCCACCTCTTCCAACCGAGCCAGGGCCGATCACCCTTATTCTCCCGCATCCCACACACACGAGTGTCAAGTGTTGTCCCGCGCCGCGCTCTGCTTCTACTCATAAGATGCCTGTTATGATGTTATGACCGAGGCTCCAGACTCTGAGCATAACTTGTTTTTCTATAAAATATTAAAACAAACTATAAAATATTTTCTATAAAAATGTTAATGCCCTGGCAGTGGCAAATAGCTTGTTTTATATTTAATTTGATTACGTTAATATTATAAGTTGAGATTTACAATAAATATTTTAACTGCTACTATGTAAAAGGAATACTGCTGTAAAAAACGTGATTTGTTTAAAGTTTGCAAACCAAATGTTATTGCACTTTTGTTCATATAGCAGTACTTTTGAATGCATTATTGAATTTTGTGCATAACAATGCGATTAATTGCGATTCAAAATGTAAATTGTTGCCCAACACTAATATATGTATGTATATATGTATGCATGTATGGGCAGTGTCTCTTCAAAAAATTGGATGAAACAAAAATGTATAGTACAAAAAATTTGATGGTTTTAATAAATAGAATAGCCTTTGAGAAAATGTGACTGGGACATGAATTTACATTTAATAAAATAAAATAAAAAAAGAATGAAAAAATTTGTCTATTTCAAAATGTATGTACACACGTATGTGTGTGTGTGTATAATGTAAACATGAGTGTATTTCATATATATGGTTGTACTTTTTGTTTAGCCATACTTTGGATGAAATTAAAACGATTTGTTAAACTGATTGGCATCTCTGTTTTCTTTTTTCAGTAAATGTAATGTCCATTCTAATGTCCACCAGTCTTTCTGTCCTCGGAGTTATTCTTTGGCTGCACAGTTGCAGGGCCTCGTATTTGCCTCGTGACAGAGTCCCTTTGCTGGGTGCCCCCTCTCACACACACACACACACACGCACACACACACACACACACACTCACCCACCATGTGAAAGTGTAATTTATGGTCATGCAACAGAAGCTGGGAGTGATGATAGATTTTGTTAGAGCGGAGAAAGTGAAAGGCTGACTGGAAATGATTATATTATGCTTGTTTGATGAAATCAATGCATTGAGCAGGAAGAAAAGACATTTATATACTTGAGTAAAAAAAAACTTGCATAGCAGTAAAAGAAATGAATGGCAGCTTTATTCACTTGAACTCGAGTGTGCATTTTATAAACAACACACCCCTAACGTTGACTAATTAACAGGTGAATGTTCCCTCTGTGAAACAGCTTCATAAAACATTGTTAATTAGCTGTAAAAAGCATTATGTCATTATGAGGTTATTTTGACCACTTACCTGATCCTAGCCTTAACTTTTCAATCCTTTAAACTGTTATTGCTTACAGCATCAAACTGGTCTCAGTACAGGTCTGAACAAGAAGCTGACCTGTAGTCCGGGGTCTTCTGGTACCTTCTCTGAAATTATCCTATATTAGTTCTGCACTAATTATCAGGGGCCTCCGGTGAGACCGGCATCTCGTCCACGGACCGGGCCAAAATCAAGACCTGCTTTTCTGTAAATAACCACTGACAGTGTGATGGCATGTTATTAAGACTCTTTTACTTCTAGACTTTAAAGAGAATGCTTCTAGCAATGTGGAGGCGCAAGTTTTAGATCAAACTTTAGTGACTTTAGGTGTCCATCTGTTTGCTGTAGTTCAGTCATGTAAAAGCTAGTTTATGTCTCCTACATGAACTTTAAGTGACGCCGTTAAACGAGCAGTTTAAATAATTAAGTGGCAGAGAATTCAGGACATAAAGTAGTTTGCCAAAATATCAATTTAGGCTTTTTCAGTGATTATAAAGGATGCTTGTGAAAATACGATTTGGGGGTGTACATACATTATATTCATTATATAAAAATGCATATTTGCTGATTTATCTTTAAGATGTGCACATGTGTCTGCTAAATGCATAAATGTAAATGAATAAAGTGGAAACTCTGATAATTAAATAAAATGAAAAACTCTATATACAGAAATAAATGATTTTTTTTCTCAAACTATTTTATATGTTCTTCCAGGCAGTTGCTGAGAGAAAGGAAGTTTAATTTAGCACTAGGTTTATGCTGTCATTTGTGTGACTACATAACTTTTACAAGCTTCATAAACATTTTTCACCCATAAAAATAGTTTTAAATTGTAACACACTGTACTCATGGTTGCTGTAAAAATGCAGGCGTTGTTGCTTAATGGACTCTTTTGTCCATAAGACGAGTATTAAACCATAAGTGTAAGTGTGAGTTCTAGTTAAGGGTTCCAGCTTGTTGGCAGCAAGGTTTGTGTGGCGTGTTTACACCGCTTCGAAGAAATACGGTTTAGTGCATTATGGATAGTGTGTTCAACATGGTAACAAATATATAAGGAAATGGTGCATTGCAATGTAAAACAAAAATTCTGTAGTTTTTACAAAACAATTTGGGCATCTGTGGTTCCTTGAATAATTTTGTAAAAGAAAATACAGAGAAACTGTAAACACAGTATAAATTTACAGTATAAAACTTTAATTCACAAACAAGAAAATTGGCATGTAAGCCAGTAAATTCAGCGATGCACACTGCTACTAAAATCTGTTTTGTGCCTTTAACATATACTGACAACCTCTATAATAATACAGCTGGTAAAAGAGAAAGCCATATGAAGAATCAAAGTTCATCTCAAGTAGCTTTTCCACAAGCTGAAGTATTTATATAAAGAATGTGTGGAGTCATTCATGCAAACACAAAACACTTAAAGAATGCAATAAACATTAAACGACAGATGATGCAACAAAACCCTAATGTACATGACTGATAACAAAATATTAAGAATCATGATTATTTAAAGAAAATACTTTCAAATGTGAAGTGTTACGCAGGAAATTCGGGAAATGTCCATTTATGACTGTAAATTATACGTTGATTTGTTGTTTTTATACATCTAAAAACTGTACAATTAACAGCATTTTACTGTAAAATTAA
The DNA here is from genome assembly GCF_936440315.1 of Barbus barbus. Classification (NCBI taxonomy): domain Eukaryota; kingdom Metazoa; phylum Chordata; class Actinopteri; order Cypriniformes; family Cyprinidae; genus Barbus; species Barbus barbus. The sequence continues at coordinate 39,851,438 of NC_136733.1, read as the reverse complement.
TATTTTACAGTTTTTCCCTGTGTATATAGTACGGGAATTTACTGTTAATCTGTTAAGAGTTTTTTTTTTTTCTTTTCTTGTAGTGTTTTTACAATATTAAAATTACACTGTTTGTTTTTACTACTGCACCATATTACACCAGAAACCTCAAGCAGTTAATTAAGTCATATTTATGGGTGTTTTTACCTAGTTTACCTTACATTTTAGGTAAATTCAATGTAAAATTCTTATGTTTCTCTTTTCCATTTAAACCTGCGCACTGATGCAAGTCAACAGCAGAAATATAAAGCAAAAGAGCAGCTCTGGCCTGTGTCTATTCAGCGTTAAGTGTTGTGGTTCTAGTAAGGACCTCAGTGTAAACTTGAGCTAAGTGTGTTGTTTGGGTTTTCATGTGAAGTGTAGCCCAGGTAAACCCAGACTGTGAGAAACCAAGCAGACACCGTTCTGTCCTTCGCCGACTTGGATGCTTTTTTTGTTTTCTCCTTTTTGTTATTTCCTTTTTTCCCTGCAAGACTTGCCTAAATAATGTCTTGGCGCTTACAGAGAAAATGAAGGGTGATTTAAAAAAAATCTCACCACATGTATGTAAACTCTAAATGAGGAAAGTATGCCTTTATCTTTGAGGAAACCCAAAGGCCAGAAGGCAACCTGAAATTACAGCGTAATGGCAGAGCTTTGCTTTCGGAGGACTTAATTACTTTAATTATAGCGATGCAGAGAGAGAGTGAGTGAGTGTGTAGATATAAAAAGGGGTGAGGAGGAGAAATCAAGAGGGAAAATTGCAAAAAGATTAGAGAGATGATTGCTTCAAGGGTCTATAAATTGACTTTTGACCAGCTGGACATCACGAGTCACTTTTGCACAAGTTGATGTAGTGCTTTCTAGCAATTATACATTTGTTGCAGTAGTACATTTATTTTTACTAAAGTAAAGGTACAGTAATAGGACCTTCTTAGGGCTCTATGATTTCTGCGACGCAAAAAATGCAGGTGGAATCATGGAATACAGACACAAAAATGAAATTTATTGAATAACTTGGAATGTCACAGCAAATTTTGGATGAATAAATCAAAAGTAGGGCTGTAATTGTAATCAAATCATGACATGGACTATTGTCTGTGAATATTAAAGTACAAAGAGATTTGAAGTATGAAGTCTCTGTGTGAATGAGTAGCGCATATTATTTTTTTCCTCCAGCATCTGGAAATTTAAAAAATGTTCTTTCGAAACCTGGAAGGCTCATGTAAATGTTTATATTGATTTATCTTTTTTTCTGGTCATGCTCAGCTCAAAAAGATTTCATTGACTAGAATTGCTCTTTATGAGTGCAGTTGCTGTCATTTTTAATGACCAGAAAAGTTATGGATGGGAATGTTGCCTTTCATTCAAAACACTTTTCAATGCACCAGAAAACTGTAACTCTGGTTATCGAAACATCACCAGATTTTATATTTAAAAAGATTAAGGAGCCCCCTTAACAGTGTTTTCAGTCACTGAGATAATGTAATATAGATACTGTTATATTAGATACTATTATATTATACTATATTTTGTTATATTATAGTTTAATTAAAATTTTTTTGTCACTTTATTTTTACATTTTTTGTAATTTTGCTGTGCTTTTGTCATTTTTACTAGTTGCTGTCAGTATATATTTTTATATACTGAGTTTATATGTACTATAAGTTTTTTTTTTTTTATGTACTGATACCAGTTTTAGTTTAACTACATTCAAGTAAATTAAGTAAAATTGTTGAATTAAGTAAATGAAGTTCAACTAAATGAAAATGTCCTAGCAACTGAAATAAGTACGATTTTAAAGTTGTTTTTTTTTATTTACTTCAGTTAACATTTATATATTTTGTATGGTTCAGAAGTAGCGTTAATGTAGTGATCTATGTTTTGTAAGTAGCTTGATTCAAAAGAGTAGCTTGAGTTTCAAAGCAGCTTCCCCTGCACTGCTGGAGGGGTTTGTGTGTGTGACACCTGAACTAGGTGTGTGTGGGGGGTTGCTTGGTGGTCTTTGGTTTGTCTTAAGAAGCTTTTTTTTGTTGTTGTTGCTCTCATTAGGCAGGTTGCTCACATCACAGCACTTGCTCAAAGTAGATTCCACGTCTCTTTCTTCTGCCTTGTTCCACACGTGCACACTCTCTCTCATTCTTTCAGCCAGCCACCCCTCTCCCCAACCCTCGTTTTCGTCCTAAATCTCTTTTATTCAGCGCTATTAATAATTACCTGAAATTGCCATCTTCCAAAGAGCCGAAACACAGCTGAAGCACATTGATGTGAAGCAAGCAAGGTAGAGCGTGAGAGTTCAGTCTGTTTCCGCATTCCTGTGGATCAGTCAATCAGCTAAACGGTAGTATGAATTTAAATGTTGACAAGACATAAACAGTCATTAACTTCCACTTCGTTTTCATCTCTCAAGTTGTTCACTCATCCAGCGTCCAGCGAATCCCATTAGATTTTCTCATGTCTTCCTCGTTTCAGTGTTTACATGTTCACTTTTCAATGAAAATTACAAAAAGACTAAAGCAGGGGTCGGCAAGTAAGTTTGGCATCGGGCCAAAAAGAAAATTTCACCACTCGATGGTGGGCCAGAACATAGTCAAAGGATAATTTAAGATATTAATTGATGAAAGATGCAACCAGACTGTTACAGTGTAACTGGTAGTGAACTATTACTCCTGCAACAGTCATTAACAAAAAGCCACATTTGTGTGGCGGTGTCCGATCAGAGTATGTGAGCGGAGTGGAGGATCAACAATTTCCCCTCCGCGCTCTGAGCATTTAATAATCACGCCACTCCGAGCTCACTAGCTGGGTTTCCATCACCCTGTTTTAATGCGCATTTTGAAGTATCGCATGAGAAACACGTGATGGAAACGCCAAATTTCGGATACAAATCCCTTAATTCGCAAAAAAGTTTGAGGTGGTTTTTGACTTGTGCGAAAAAAAGGGTCAATGCGAATAAAGGGAGATGGAAACGCATTTTGCGAAAAACTTCCAAGCACATCAAAAAAGTCATGTGACTACGCTATGACACGGGATAACTTGACTAGCAGCGGACTGATCTCGTTCCACTGCATCTGAAGTGTTGTTATGGTCGTTCTGAAATGCCTGAGCAAAGTCTGTCATCAAAGTATTTCTGTATAATTGTCTTACACGACTGCGTTCCCAAACAGCAGCATTCACCTCCGAAAGCAATGACAGCATTTGTGTTTCTTCTGCTCGCTCTGAGGCGCAATTAATTTTTCATATATGAAAATGATTATATTCAGTAGCTTATGCTTTTTTTCTATAGGCTATTTAGTGCCAGTTTACCAGGAAGTGACGATTTTGTTCTCTTTGACTCGTTGGATGGAAACGGTGCTCGTTCGCAAATATTTTATGCAATATTCCTATTCTGCGCATAAGTTAAATTATTAAATTACAGATATTATTGCTGGCGAGCCACTTTTGGCCCACGGGCCGCCTGTTGCCGACCACTGCCCTAAAGTATGTCTTGGGGCATAGTAAAAAATATTGTAATAACAAAATAAGAGTATTGTGTTGCTTATCATTTAGAATGTATTTTCTTCCCGTGATATTTTTTATTTTATTATTTTATTTTATCAAATCAATGCAGAATAACATTACAGATGCTCTGCATTCAGGCTTCTAGCCAATGGCTAAAGCCTGGAATACACTGTGATTTTTACCCCGATTTGAGGAAAGTCAGAGCCAGTCTGCAGATTACAGCTGACAGATTCCACAGAAAATCGCGTAGTGTATAGTGGTCACAGACTACGATTTTTTAGCTTTAGACTTTGATTTTATCAAGTCGGAGGATATCAAACATGTTTGATATTTTCAGACGATTTTAGAACGCGTATATTTTCATTTGTCATGCGTCTCCTAGCAACAGTGCACAGGTTTCTGCATGAGTTCGTTGTGATCGGAACAACTTTAGAGTCTGGTATAGTGTATGATCTTCAGTCGTGTAGTGTATGATGCCCAGTTTTCCTTTGTCACTATTTACAAAGTCGGTAAGTGTATGATACCTAATGTTTTAAAAATCTGTTCAGATTTTAAAAGTGGTGTAGTGTATTCCAGCCTGTATTGCAGCCCCAGTCTCTGGTTAGGCTTTTGAAATACAATTAAAAAAGTACAATGTCAAGTACAGTAAATGTAACAAAAATCTAAGACTCTGTACAACCATCGATGTTCACAAACCTGTTTTTGTTTGAACCAGTTTTTAATATTTCTCAGAAAAACTCATTTTCAGATCCACTGGCAAACCAGAGCAGTCCCTTTAACTGAAAACGTAGATTGAGCAAATTGAGTTTTTCTCTATACAATTCTGTGTTGTTGTATCCTTCTGCTACTCTGTTTTACCAGTAATTTGTCATATAATATCTTGAGCACCTTATTGACACATTTAAAACCATTTTAATAATGATGCCATCTGATTTATTTTAATTTTACCTCTCGTAAAAATTGCTTGCTTTGCAAGAAAAATAAAGAAGTTTTTTTCTGATTTTTCTGTTTGAGTTTGGTAATATTGCTGCATAACCTCCCACCCAGCCCCTTTGTGCTACACCACCAGTGTTGGGGGTAACTCATTACAAGTAACGCGAGTTACGTCATCAGATTACTTTTTTCAAGTAACTAGTAAAGTAACGCATTACTTTTTAATTTACGAATGCCAGTTACTTTGTTTTCCCATGTATTGACTGACAAGTCTCCCCATGTTGGGAGAAATCAGAAGTACAGAGGCGTTGTGTAAGCTGTGAACATGATGTTACTGTAGTTATACACTAAATGTCAACATGCATTAATTCATCTCACTCGCAAAAAACTGATTTAGTATTCCTCAAAATGAGTTAAAACAGTCAAATGCAAACGCAAACCTGCAATAATTAAATATGTTAAATAACAAATATATCTAATCCTATTTTATGAACCAATGTTTTGCTGCTATCCAGTTCAACCATACTAATTTGACTTTAGATAAACTAACAATTGTGCTTCATTGTTTTTTTTATTGCTGAAGAGTGTTGAATCTTCTTCTCCTGTGTTCTACTGTACAGACGTGAATTTACTTTTCCTTCAGCCTGAGGTTTATTCATCACACTTTCTGGTGTTAAAGGGCTTTTACATTTGCTATAAATAGAACTTTTTTATATTAAAAACAATCAATCAAGCCCTGCTCATATTTAAAAAGTAACGTAACGCATTACTTTCCATAAAAAGTAGATAAGTAACTTAATTAGTTACTTTTTTAGGGAGTAACGCAATATTGTAATGCATTACTTTTAAAAGTAACTTTCCAAATACAAAATGACACGGTTAATATGTCAACTTCTCAGTCCCAGTGTACTGCAACTTATAAAATAGAAAATACGATGGAAATATAAGAAATATTGGATGACTGATGATGTAAATAAATAGTATGTTAATATATATATATATATATATATATATATATATATATATATATATATATATATATATATATATATATATAGATTAATGAATGAATGAATGTGTATTTGTTGGCAAGTGATCACGCACTCTGCACTTTTCGCTTTATAGCTACTAAATCCCAATCTAAACTTTCTCATTTAGGCCTTTTACATGAGACTTAGCTTGAGATAAATCACTTTGACATAAATGAACAGTGTAATGGCGTCTGTGGGTACATGTATTGTTTGTTGAACAGTCACTAGCAGTGTCTCTACCACACACACACACACACACACACACAAGCATACAGGCAGTGTGTAGAGAGGCCATGCTTTCTCTCATAGTACCCAGAATGCCTTGGGCTTGGAGCGGTGCCATCCCTTTGCTACTCTGATAACAGAGTTATAGAGCTGTGCATTGTCACTTTGATCTCTTTATTTTGCATTTTTGTTTCAGCCTGTTCTTTATTTCTTTCGCATGAGTGGAGTTGGAACGTACCCAGCCGTCAGTGTGTAAACAAAATACGAGTCTGGCTATGTCATGTTGATCATCTATTAAAATAATAAAATGGTGAACAAATGGAGCCGTGATAGCACAAGTGAACACATTGATCAAAGCTTTGAACTGTATGCATGTTTGTGTTATGTACAGAAAGCCACTTTAACCATCACTAAGTATGTTTACTGACTCGTGAAACATCTAGCTGAAGTGTAACAGTGACCTCTATCGGTCGGGAGTGAATCCTTTTAGAATATTTAACATGGTATTGACATATTTACTTCTGAAAAATGAATGCAAATTTTAAATTAAGAAAAACTTTGTGGAAGCATATCGTTATTTCCACATTTTAAGCATTTGGGGTTTGCAGACTCACAGTTTCTTGTAGTCTGAGTTATTGTCTTTCCCTAAACTTAGTAATTACCAGTATTTTTTACTAAAATTCAAAGTAAAACTGTTAAAAGCCATTTTTAATTGAAATGAAGCTGAAATAAAATCTGAATATAGGTTGAAAATAAACTATTTCAAGTATTAAAATTACTCAAATGAGAAAAAAAAAAAAAAAAAATATATATATATATAATATATATATATATATATATATATATATATATATAAAATAAATTAAACCTAAATAGAACTCAAATTCAATATAATAAGAACTAAATGCTAGTATCTAAATCATAAACAATACTATTAATATTATACTCGTAAAATAGTAGTACTAGTAAATAAATACCAAAATGGTAACAATTTACTTTGTAGTGTTTCAGTGCTCTCTGCTTTTGTCACTGTTTACTTTCACAACATTAGCAGTTTTAAATGTGATTTTGGACCTTTAATTGTAGTAGAATAACCTTTTTCTGCTTGTTGTCATCCTCACAGGCGAAGAGAGCTGTTCAGAGAGGGGCCACAGCTGTTATCTTTGACGTCTCCGAAAATCCAGATGCCATCGACCAAGTGAGTCATGACCTTAATCAGCAATACGTCCATAATTTTATGCATAATGCTCCCATTGGAAGTTAAGAGTCATGTTTTTTTAATGTCAGGTTTGTTGATGGCAAGTGAATTGTTTAATTGGTGGTTACATATCTTTGCGTGCATACTAAAAAAACTAAAGGACACTACCATTTTTTTAATCTATATTTTATTCAACGTGGATGCACCGCTGTCTGTGGAAAAGGCTGATCTGCGGAAGTCCTTTTCTTTGTCTCTGCTTTTGAGAAACCAAGGGTCTTTTTTTCCACTCCCCTCTCTTTCACTGTGGTATTTTTCTCTTCCAAACCAGGCCCAGACTTGCTTTTTTCCCCCTCTCCCTCGTTCAGTTGTAAACGGTGTACAGACGAGATAAAAGAGCTTCTGTGTAGACCACATGAAAGCAGTCGCGCAGTACATTCCAGCGCCAGCTCCTCTGTCCAGACTCATCGGTTCCTCGGTCACACAGATTACAGTGTAAAGCCTCGAGGCTTTGGGGAGGACGAGGAGAGTTTTAATCACGGGGCAAAGCATTAAGGGAAAAGCTTTCATCACCTGCTCTAGTTCCCTACCCCAGATCCTCACCTAGTTCTGTCCTTGTTCATTTTCTCTCTTTCTTTTCTTCCCCAGTGAGCAGACGTACATTACCAAATACATCTGTGATACCTCATATAGAGCGGGCTTTTAAAAAAAAATTTAACTGATCTAATTTTTTACCCTATTGGCAGATATTTTTGCTTATTTTTTAGCAAAAACTACTTATATATATTTTTTTTTTTTTCAGAAAACAAGACATAATATCTTAAGTCATTTTACTTGTAAAGTAAATGCACCTTGATTGAAGAATTTTTAGATATTTATACTTGAAAACAGAACAAATACTAAGTAAGAAATTCATATTTTACAGTGTGAGGCTCTCTCTGAGACTGTGCATCCAATGGACCCGAAAAATAAGAGGGGGGAAAGAACACTTAAATGACTGTGTTTCAACTTCCCATATTTCACATGAGAGACATGACGACAGAGGGAGAAATAGAGGCTTGAATATCCCTGGTATTTCCCTCAGGTTTTTCAAATTACAGACTGGAGCTGTAGGCTGAGGGAGCTACGAGGCTAAATCGAGCATCCATATTCACAACATGCAATTGGTTTACTGCTACTTTCCCCTTCTATAGAGAAAAAGGGCCAACCACAGTTTCCGTGTCTGGACTCTATAGGTTGCATGTCGTCAGGAGAGCTTTTCCCCGGCAACCGAGTCCATGTTGATTTGGCAGACTGAATAATGATTGGAAACGTTATTCATTCGAATAATTACGTGTATTTTTCCAAGTGCATCTTTAGTTGTAAAGCCATAGCGTAATGGGTTTTGTTGCTGCTGCTTTTGAGCATTTTGACTCTAAATAACTGTATCATTTAATTATTAAGTGGTCTGGCATGAGATATTTTTCTCAAGATCTGTCTTTTCTCTTATTATTTTCTCTAGCTGAACCAGGTTTCAGAGGACCCTTTAAAGAGGCCGGTAGTCTATGTCAAAGGAGCTGATGCGGTTAAACTGATGAACATAGTCAATAAGCAAAAAGTTGCAAGAGCCAGAATTCAACATCGACCACCAAGGGTAAGAGTTGATGCTTGTACTGCATTCATTAAAACATTAGTAGAGATGGCTCACAAAGTTTCTATCTATAATATAAAATAATAAGAAATTAATATTTTTAAGCAGTGTTTTACTTACAGATGGTTACAGAGTACTAGATTTACAAGGTTTAGCCTAGAGTACAAGGTTTCCTGCATACACTTTAACTTTAAAATGTGCTGATGTTTTCCTGTCGTTGTCCTATCGCAGCCCACGGAGTATTTTGACATGGGAATCTTCCTGGCGTTCTTTGTTGTGGTGTCTCTGGTCTGCCTCATCCTCCTCATCAAGATAAAGCTCAAGCAAAGACGCAGCCAGGTGAGGCTCCACAATGCAGTTTGATACGGGTTCAGTCTAAATGTTAACCTCATTGCTTCATGCAATTTAATTCATTTGTTTCATGTCCGTGTACAGTTTAAAGAAGTTTGTTGCATGCCTGACATGCCTTGTTTTTCTTCTATCTCTTCCACTATCCGTAATTGTTTCCCCACCTGTCAGAGCTCCATGAACCGGATGGCCATTCAGGCCCTGGAGAAGATGGAAACACGCAAGTTCAAGGCTAAGGTCAAGGGTCAGCGTGAGGCCAGCTGTGGAGCATCAGACTCATTGAGCAGTAGTTCCACATCAGACTGTGCCATATGCCTTGAGAAATACATCGATGGCGAGGTAAACATCTTCTTTTAGAAAAGAAAAATGTACATTTTAAAAAAGTATTGCACGTTTGCCCAACAATCAGTATTTCCTCACCTTGTCAGTTCCTCTAATCTATTCCAAAACCAAATGACAGACTAAAGGAGTATGCCAAACCAAAACTGCGGAGCCCTGGAAAATTAGTCATGCTTCTAGTTTATTTTGGTTGATTTGGTTGTAATGAACTTCTCTGGGGTTCTTGACAGTGTTGTCTTAAGCATCCATTTCTTAGCCTCCCTGTACTTCTTTTGTCTCAAAGTATTTGAAGAGTACTGCTGGTGCCGTATTTTTATTCGTCTTTGCGGTTATGATCCATGCTAAAAAAGCACACAACAAAGAAGTCAAGGCGTCTGGGAATCACAGAGGAAGTGGCAATATAAAAGGATCAATGCATCAAAGAGTTTGTCTGCGATGATGAAGAAAAGCAACAAAAGCAGGGTGGAAAGGCAGAGGCAGGGGGATGAGTCATGCTTGGGGACAGAGAATGACTTCTGTGGGTGAGATCCGTGATGCTTTCTGACTGAAAGCACAGGGGATCATCTCTTGGAAGGGGTCGAAAATTGTTCAAGTTTTTGATTTTGAGATACCTTGCCTTAGTTTGAAGTGTTGGGCTTTTTAGTCTTATAAAGCAGTAGCTAGTTACACGTCCTGTTAGCACTAGTATTAGCACTGGCATGCTGTGTAGCGGTGGCGCCATCTACAGTTTACATTGAATTGTCGTTTTTAGCAATTTGAAAACCTTCCTCTAAAGTTTGAACCTGAACGCACATTGAACAGTCTTCCAGGGCACTAAAAATTTGCAGGCTGTGTTGGGGCTGGTTGGAGGGAATTATCTAGGACATTGGTCCTCTAGGAGCAAGATTAGACACCCCTGATCTAAAGCATCAGACAGTTACTTGGAAAGAAAACTGATTTGGGGTGGCCTGCAAATATTGCATCCCAGGATGCTTCAAAATGTATGCATATGACCAAAATCTTATATCACAATATGTGTAATTTTGATAACAATATAAATCACAATATAGTTATTTTTGCTTAAGGTTTTTATGATGTCAAAAGTTTTGATACCACACAATTTTCATACTACTTCTATCACACACAAACAAAAAAAACTAACACAAAAGAGAGAGAAAAGAGAAAAACTCAAGCTCACTGAAGATAAGTAGACAGTCAGTGATGAAATAAGAATAAGAAACTAATTACAAGCAATAGGAAAAAGGTGCAATAAATAAATAAGAAATGCTACATACAATGTATAGCCTAATTTAATCAAAAATACTGCATACTAAATCACTTTTGTAACTTTAATTTAGTAATGAACAAAATTGAATCTAAAACACTGAATAGTCTTCACTGTGTAAATTAAATATTACACAGTGAAGACTATTCAGTGTTTTTGAAAATTTTATTTATTATTAAATTAAAGTTACAAAAGTGATTTAGTTAAGAGCAGTGAGAGATTTTCTCTCACCGTTGTTTGATTAAGATGAATGACAGACAGGAGGAATAATAAGCAGCTTCCCCTTTAAGACCGAACATCCAGATCCAATATACTGTTACACATGCCTTTTCTTTCTCAGCTGTTTACTTTCACTTAAGACCTAAATGACTGTGTTTACAAGGATACTTGCAAAGACGGTCATTTTCATACATATAAGTATGTGTATTTAACAATTGAAGGCCAATAAAGCAACACAAATACTCCTGCGCTTTATGAGCAGCAGATTCATTAAGAAACAGTCTCACAGACAGCGTGTGCCTATAGCGCTGTTGTTTGCACTTAAACGGCAATGTGTGCAAACAATACATTTTCGTGACCACGGCGCACAGCAATGTCACCTGAATGCATAACCAATCATGATACAATAGAGACGATAGTCCAAAATCTATCCAAAACCTATTCCCACAAAAATGTTAAGACAGATCTGGTGACCTCTCAATCCTTTCCTTTCACACCTACAGGAATTGAGAGTGATCCCTTGTGCACACCGATTCCACAAGAAATGCGTGGACCCTTGGCTACTTCAGCACCACACTTGTCCACACTGCAGGCACAACATTATTGGTAAGCATAAGATGCCAACTCTGCCGTCCAAATGTATGGAATGTATCAGTTCACTTCTGACCTCTGTGTTTTTACTTTCCACACAGAACAAAAAAAGGGAAACCCAGGTGCTGTTTGTCTTGATCCGGGAAACCCAGTCCACAGCCGCCAGCAGAGAGTCGTCCTCCCTGTTCATTATCCAGGAAGGGTGCACAGAGCTGGGCAAGTGACGGCCTTCCCTACTCGGACCAGCATGGACCCCCATGGAAACCCCATCACTGTTCTAACAGTGGACCAACACCCTGAGCAAGGCATCTATCCTCCACAATCTTCCTTTATACGGGGTTACCCTGCCCTCCACTTGGAGCACACGCTAAACCCGCACCATTGCGGCCTGGAGCACCGTGCTTATCCACAAACCCATACTTTCAAACGCCCCAAATTCCAAGGACGCAATTTTTCTCGTGCCGCCTGCTATTCCCAATACGAGACCATGTACCAGCACTACTATTTCCAGGGCTTGACCTTTCCACAACCTGAAGGTCAGCAAGGTAATGGACTCCACAAAGGTCACAGTCGACCCTTCCAGCCAGGACTTTTGTATCCTACTGTGGTGCACATGGCACCGGCTTCCTCTTCCCGACTGGGTGACTCCGGAAGCTCCTCGGGACTTAGTTGTTATCACGGGCATCGCTCTGTGTGTAGCGGTTACCTTGCGGACTGTCCTGGAAGCGACAGCAGCAGCAGCTCGGGCCAGTGCCACTGCTCCTCGAGCGACTCCATGTTGGATTGTACAGAAGTCAGCAACCAGGGAGTGTATGGGAGCTGCTCGACCTTCCGGAGTTCGCTAAGCAGCGATTACGATCCCTATGTGTACCGCAGTAAGAGTCCGTGTAGGGGTTCAGCCGGGGAGGCTGGGACGGCGTTTGCTGCCACCCCTCAAACTGATGATACTTTGGCCCCAGTATCAAGTATGATGGACTGCCTACATCCTCCGGTTGGAGCGTGTTACGGTTCTGGGGACCAGTTGTCCAACTGCAGCCTGGAGCCCAACTGTAGTAGCCACTCTTCAGTGGAAACCAGGGAACTTACTAGCACTACCTCAGCCGGGCCCCTAGAGGGCGCTGTGGCAGAAAGGAGCCACAGCTCTGTGAAGCCTTGTGGAGAGCAAGGGGTAGCTTGCAACTGCTGTTTCGAGGTATCCAAATTAAACTTAGAGCATAAAGGTAAGGAAGCAGATGACCGGGGACACTGCAGGTGGGCCACGGAGTCTTCCCCACCGAACTTTTATAACGTTAGCACCGAGCAGCTTCCGTCTCCGGATCACGTTAGCTACGATGGACTGCCATGCTGCTTCTACACAGAGATGACTGTACACAGAGGAAGCACTAGTCATTACGCTGAAGATTGTTCGGTTAATGTACAGTATGCCCAGACGGACAGCGACGGCTGCATGGGACAGGGATGCTGCGAGTTAGCGCAGCGGATACCCATAATTCCTGAGGATACAGACTGTGAATTAGGCTTGGGTCCAGAACCACAAACAAGTTTGCTCTCTCCTAGACTTCCTGTAGAGAGGGAGGAGAGAACTTCTGAGGAGCATTGTGACTTGTTTTTCACCTCAGGACAATGTAGAGGTCAAGTTGAAGAGGCAAGAGCACTGCTTCCTGCGTCTGAAACACAAGGGGGCGGCACAGCATCGTTTGATGGATCAGGACTCTGATAGGAAGCCCTGAACACAGCACAAGCTCTTGAAAATCAATAAATGTTAAACTTTTTTCAGCTACAAGTGTACTTACCAGAAAGGGTTTGAGTTTCTCATACAACAAACTCAGAAATGTGAGTCATACGGAGCATCATAATAATATGCTTGTTTCTTGACTGGATTAGGACCAGGGAAAATGTCTGTAAATGTATATGACTTTGACGTTTTATGACAATTTAGATTATGCCTGAGTTCCATGTTATTAGCTACGATGATTTGAATGATCCTTTTACTCATATTTCTTTCAGAAATGCATGCATGTGAGCAGTATGAAGTCATACAGCATGTACGTACATCAATTAAAAGATTTAATTTAGAGAAATAAAAACCAAAATGGGACACTGCATCTTGAGGGAGTGCACATCAGGTGCTGAGGTAACTTCTCTGAAAACGTAGCTAGGAATATGTACGCCTCCCTCTTTCTCGTCACTTCTCAGGGCCTTTATCTTTTCAGTGCAAAAACAGACCAATACACAAGTTTATATATATATATATATATATATACTTTATCAATGGAGACTACTGAGCTGCATATATCACACCAAAGTTTAGTTTGTCTCCAGGGTACAGTCAAGACACCACTGGTAGAATTAGACTACTCTAGGGTTAGAGGTGTAGGATGTCTAGTATTTGACCCCTAATAATTGTATTTAATTTTTTTAATTAAAGCTAACAGTTTCTCAGAAAGACGCCAAAGTATAATGGTTTAAAGAGATTGGAATGCAGTGGTTATATATATTTGTATATATATATCAAAACCCGCATAATTACCTTTAATAACTACACATTGCACTCATGCTTTTACACATACATCATCATATCATCATGCCTTTCTGTTTTTACAGAGTATTTTATACAGTTTCTATGAAATGTACCCATACAGCTTACACAGGCGGTCATTTTAAAATAACATTATTTATACATAGACTAAAACAGTGCCGTAACAAGAATCTACTCTTGCCTTGCATAGAGATATGTACTGCAAATATAGCATTTTTTTTTCTGGGTACTTGAGTCACTATTTAATATTTCGTATTGTTTGTAGCACTTAAGATTGTATAAAAGAAAATGTGTACAAAAATTAATATTTTTAAATTTTTTTAAAGATATAATTTTCTCCATTATCATTTTACAAATGTTAAAGGTTAGAGCTTGATCTGTGTATATTTCTGTATCTGTATAGCAGCACATTTCAGAAATGGAAATATGTTCTCTGAATATTTATTGACTAATATATTTATCTTTAAGCCATGTCTTATGTTCAGAGTGTCTGTGAGGTTTTTTTTTTTGAGATAACTAATAAGAGACTTTGTAAATACATGGTAATTGCACACAAGACGATTAAATATTCTCTGACCAAAAACTGATTTAAATTTTTTAGTACAGTTTCTTAACGGTGTACAAAGATCTTAAAAATATATGGTTTTATTAAAGTAAAAACACACATTTGACTGTTTCATTTTCGCCAAGCACAACATCACAGGGATGTTTTTCATGTTATGAACTTATTCCAAAATTGTGTGTGGATCCACTTTGGTAGAAATTTGATACAGATTCAGACAACAGAAGTGGGTTTTCTGAATGAGCCTTCATTACTAAACTTACATTTTGTAATGGGATCAAAGAACACAATATATTTAATCTTTAACTAGGTCAGCATGTGCTTCCCGCTGACCAAAAACATTGTCCATCTTGTACAAATAAAAATATTGCTCACATTTCATCAGCCTTTACAATTTAAGCCATTTTCAACAGTTCAATTAAACCCACAACACTTTTTAATGTTTGCCAGAGAGTGAAAGTGTTTCCATTACCAACAAAAACACTGAACAAAGGACTTTTCATGCAGAGACCCCAGTGTCTGGTCAAACGGTGTTCATGTTAATGTTGTTGAACAACACTCTTTCTTGTCAGAGTTCATTTGGAGAGAAGGCAACACTCGCTGTATGCTGAAACTCAGAGCTTGAATCCTGAATGAACGGCAACGATTCCTCCGGTCAGGTTAAAATACTGGACACAGAAGAAGCCAGCATCCTCAATCATTTCCTTAAATGTTTCCTGAGGAAGGCACATAGTTTGAAGCTTTCTCACAATCTCATAATTCTTTTTCACACAAATACTGAAATGGTTTACTCTTTGCTTCAAAATCTGTCAAAATAAAACTGAGGCATGGACAAACTTTAAGTGTGACTTTCACAAAGAAAAACTTAAAGTAACCCTTAAGACCTGTAGTTGGTGAAACATCCTTATAGGTCCTTAAATTGCAAGACCCAACACAGTTTTATTATAGGCGAATTCAAAATAGACAAACTTTGCATTAAAGGGCACCTATTATGCCCCTTTATACAAGATGTAATATTGGCCTTGGGTGTCCCCAGAATGTGTCTGTGAAGTTTCAGCCCAAAATATCCCACAGATCATTTATAATAACAGCTGAATTAAAAATAAATTTCATTTTTGGGGTGTGTTTAAAAAAAGAGCTGATTTGGAGTGTATAGCTTTAAATGCAAATGAGCTGCATATTCCCGGCCCGTCTCCAGAAAAGGGCGTCGCGGTTGCGTACATCTTTCTGCATTGCATATCTACAGCAATAAAAAGCCGGTATAAGCAACATAACAGAGCGAGAGAACCGGTGTTCAGCCGTACATATGGGAAGTCAAATACACTGAAAGCATGACGAAACGCGATGTTACAGAGCTCTATAGAGGATCGATAGACCAAGCCGCGCAACCGAACGAATCTCACGCTACGAACAGCACGAATTAATCTCACAAGCACGGCGCTGATCAGTTAAAACTTAATGAACGCACACAAATACGGTTAAAACACTAAGCACTATAACGACATTCACAAAGGAGTCTGGAGTGATGCATGTATTTAGGTAGATTTTGAGGCGCATTACCTTGAAAGATGAAAGTAATACACAGCGTCCTCAGATGTTGGGAGAAAATGAAGACTCTTATGTTCAGTCTTACATCCAAACACAGAGCACCGGGATTGATTGCGAGATATTGTTGATGTTACAGCTGCTCGAGTGCGGAGAAAATGAAGGAGGGCGTCACAGGACTGTCAATCAGCCGCCGTGGCCCCGCCCTCTGAAATGTGATGTCACACTGCGGTGAGAGTCAAAACGGCAGGCCTAGTGAGACCGACTTGGTTTAAAGGGGATTCAAAAATGAGGAGTGGGTGGATTTTTATCATTGTAGGGTGGTTGTGTTCACACACATTAATGTCCAAACACCATGTAAGAGAGGATTTTGCATAATAGGCACCCTTTAAAGATTTTGGGTTTTAGCAAGGAAATTACTGCACTTGCATGAACTGTCTGAGAACATATTGTGTCATGTCTGTCACGCCAATAAAACTGCTGTAACATTAAGTGGATTTTGTTACCTGGTCTGGGAACTTTCGGATGCTCTCCACCAAATACTGATATGATTTCCAGTCTCCAGCAATCACTTCACCCAACACAGGGATCATCTGAAAACTATATGCATCATACAGCCTGGCCAAAAAAAAAACAGACAATTTACATATTGTACACTGTATATACCCTCTCTAAAATAAATAAAAGATTAAAAATAGTTATTATAGAAAATATGCAAATGTCAAAATTCTGCAATAAATAAATAAAATAAAAAGTGTATTTACAAAATCACCAACATGCAGTGAACAAGTCAAAAAAGGCAGTGTTAAGGGACTATAAAAATGTTCAGTGTAAGGTTATTATAGTTAACTAAAACAATAAAACAGTTTTGTTACTTGTACTCAGTTTCATTTAATTTAATGTACAAAAACAACTAAAATAAAAAAATGACAAGCACAACAAAATTACTATAACTACAATAAAAACTGACAATATAAAAATGATTCAAAATCTGAATAAAAATGATAATACTATCTAAAGTAATCAACACTGGTTCAGTGACCTTGCGAGAAGTGGGTTGGTGACTTTGCTGAATTCTAGACACATGAACCGTCCACCTGGCTTAAGAACACGCAAAGCCTCCTGTAGAGCCTGCCAAGAGAGTCATCATCTCAAACGAAGTAATAATAACCAGCTTACAGTGACAGGATGATCAAAGACTTCAAACACACCACTCTTCAAATATGTTAATGAATAAATACCACAACATGAAATATGGTAGCATCCCATTACAGATTGTAAGCAGCAGCAATATGGGCACTATTTCAAGCTTGGTTTAGGAAAGAAATGGCTTTCAGTACAGTGATGTGTTTAGTCTAGTCTTAACCTGTGTTCAAGCAAACTGATGTGGAGTGTAGAGTCCTTACTTGCTCTATGTGGGTGACATTTCTGATGCCGAACGCAATAGTGTAAATATCAAACTGATCGTCATCAAACGGGAGCTCTTCTGCATCGCCCACGACCCACGAAAGACCTGCAAACATGTGACAACCAAATCAACATTAGATGTTCCCTCCAAAACACAAGTGTTTGGTTTCACAAAGTGCTTATTTCAGTGATTTAAAACTTTTAGTTTTTCCACTAAGCATGCTTAAACATTGCTTTCTCAAACACACAATCATGTACATACATGCTGCTCACATATTATGGCTGATTACAAAGTAGGGCTTTTACAATTTTGTACTTAGATATAATCAATATTCTAATTATATTTGAATTTAAAAGGCATCATTTCAGATAAGCTTTTCAGATAAGAGGGCGCATTGAGCAAAATATTACTAATGCATGTTTCTCCAAAGCAATAAAATAACACGTCTATCTTTGAAAAAGAGTGCATAATGTTTAAAATAATGTTTCTAAACCATATATAATTAATTAAGTTGCTTAAACAATTAGAAACAAAACAGCATCAGTTATGTAGTTTTACAAAGGACCAAAAACCAATCACAAAGAGTAGGCCTACTTTCTTCATTTAAAAACATGAGATGCAGTGGGATGGGGAAAAACCGCCAAAAAGTCTCGAGGCATGTTTTTTTATAAGTTGAACTTGCATTAATTTTACATGCTTTCTAAACGTGCTGCTCTGCAAGTGCAACGGTGATAGATGTCCCTCTAGAAAATGCGATAAATATGCGTTCTGTGTGAACGTCTTGGTTTCAGTTTTGATGTAAACAACATCTTCTCCGCATTGATGTTCTCTTTTTACACAATATTTTGAATGAGCAGCGCCGCATCTACTGGGTTCAACTGGATAGGCTACCAAAAGCATTAAAATGCAATGACACCTACATCATCATCGTATCTTGTGTGCCATATACAAGGCTACCTGACGCTCACCTAACATTCGATTGCAATGTTTTTGCATTTTAATTTTGAGTTCAACGAAATTAAAAAATTTTTTGACAGACTTTAGCCATTTATATGTTTATAAGCAACTGGCAAAAAGCCCAAATGTCAGGGCATGTCAAAACTTCTCCAGACCCCCAGAACACCCTCAAACCCCAGAGGGTTAAAGATGACTGCACCTGTCGTGATTCCTGCTTTCTCTGCCCTCTGTTTACCAACTTTGAGCATTTCTTTGTTGATGTCACACACCACTGCGTGCGACTGTGGAGGCCCTGCTTCGTCTGACACGTAATGATCGGCGATGTCCTGCCACGATGGCGTCTGATGGGATTTTACTCTCATCCGCTGCTGACGATCATACATCGAGCGCGTGTACTCCAGGAAGCGGAAAGAGATGTCACCTACAGCCAGAATAACACAGAGATCAATTAAAGGCAGGGGTTTTCAAACTTTTAGATCAAATATGATCATCCTCAACTTTTCCACAGACTCCTGCTGTTCTAGGCTACATGTTCACTTTAAAAGACTATTAGTATTCAGTAATATTAATAGTGCTGTCAAACGATTAATCACATCAAAAATAAACGTTTTTGTTTACATAATATATGCTTGTACATATAAACACATACATATATATTTTAAAAAATATTTACATTCATATAATTTATATATTAGATAAATAAATTTTCTCTTGCATGCATGAGTGTATTTATATATACACTGTAAACATATATTATGTAAACAAAAACTTTTATTTTGGATGTGATTAATCGTTTGACAGCACTAAATATAAACTACACTAAAATGATTAAACTCATTTACATCCAAGACAAAATGCCATTGTTTCTTCATCAAAACACATTTGGAGAAATTCAGCATTGCATCAGTTGCTGTGCAGTGAATGGGTGCCGTCAGAATCCAAACAGCTGATAAAAACATCACAATAATCCACACCACTCCATCAATTCTATCCATAATATTGCTTTCTCCAGTGAAACAGTCATCTTGTTTGAATCAAGAGTGAAATATGCACGAATTAATTATTGTGATGTTTTTATCAGCTGTTTGGATTCTGACGGCACCCATTCACTACACAGCAACTGATGCAATGCTGAATTTTCTCAAAGAAACAGTTTGAGCTGCTTTGATCTGTACTGTATAAAGTGGTATTTAAACAAATGTAAAGGGAAGAAAGCAAAGACATAGTTGTGATGTACCGGTGCCACCAGCCGTGTCCAGCAGCTTTAGTCCGGGCTGAGGATTCATGATGTGCAGCAGTGTGTCTTTCCACAGTCTGTGTATCCCCAAACTCATGACGTCATTCATCACGTCATACTTCTTGGCCACACTTTCAAACACCTTATACACTGACCAAAGAAACCAAACAAAGCACAGCTTATACACTGACATTCGAAGAACAACGGAGTAAACGGAGATGTATCAGCTAGTGGAAAAGACTGGAGCACACACTATCGCTTGACTGAATTTATACACATAGACAACTAATCTTACCAAATAAACTAATGCATGTAGCTCACCTTTCCCTGCTTTCTCCTCCTCTGGGACTGATTGGAAACCAAAGTGCGTACTTCTGCCCTCTGTGCTATCGCTATATCCACGACATCCTGTGAGTCCAGCGTGACAGCATAAATGTTTGATTGGACACCTTGAAACATGATGAATATTTCGCGTGGAATCGGAGAGAACTCTAAGGGCAAGAGACCTGAAGGAGGCCGCCATGTTTCTCTCAAGTTCAGTTACGTCACGTGAACACCCGCATCATAAACCCGCGACGAGTTGTAGTTCCGGCGGATTTTTAATTTTGTGTGTGTGTGTGTGTGTTATGCAGTGAAAGCTTTTTCCTGTGAGGATGGGATTGTTTACTGTAGGATTATAGGGTAATGCAAAACATTATTATATGTGACCCTGGGACACAAAACCAGTCTTAAGTGTCATTTTTTCCAAATTGAGTTTTAGACATCATCTGAAAGCTGAATAAATAATATTTCCATTGATGTATGGTTTGTTAGGACAATATTTGGTCGAGATACAACTATTTGAAAATCTGGGGATGCAAAAAAATCAAAATATTGAGAAAATCATCTTTAAAATTGTCCAAATGAAGTTCTTAGCAATGCATATTACTAATAAAAAATTAAGTTTTGATATATTTACAGTTGGAAATTTACAAAATATCTTCATGGAACATTATCTTTACTTAATATCCTAATGATTTTTGGAATAATAAAAAAAAAGGATAATTTTGACCCATACAGTGTATTGTTGGCTATACCCCTGCTACTTGAGACTGGTTTTGTGCTCCAGGGTCACATATATTATACATATTTTTTGTCGTGTAGATACACTAAATTGTTGTAAAAAGAAGTGGAAAAATTACATGAACTGTATTTGATATTTTATTATTTTTTAATGTGTTTAGATGTGTTTGAATGGTTTGTTAGGCAGAGCGATTTATTTATATATATTTCTGTATTTCTAACTCTATTACTTTTTCTTTTCTGTTTTTCCTTGATTTATTTACTGAAACTGCTTGAAGTATCATATAATTTAGCCATTAGCAATTAATTTTTAATATCACTTTCTACTGTTTAAGTGTCATTCAGAAGAGAAATGACAATAAACTATGTGTTAAGTGGCTCCTACCAGTAGAGGGCACTATAGGATTCATACTCATGCTGCAACACTGCAGCGCTTTAGACTAAACTCTGCATAATGTAAATGAATGACGAACTGCTTGTTTGCCTTTCTTTATTATATAAATTATAATTGACGGTGGCTCTGTCAATTCTTCTTCATCAGTTAGGAACCTAGGTGTGCTGTTTGATAGCAATCTTTCATTTGAAAGCCATGCTTCTAGCATCTGTATAACTGCGTTTTTCCATCTCAAAAACATATCTAAATTGCGACCTATGCTCTCAACGTCAAATGCAGAAATGCTAGTTCATGCGTTTATGACCTCGAGGCTAGATTATTGTAATGCTTTATTGGGTGGTTGTTCTGTACGTTTAATAAACAAACTCCAGCTGGTTCAAAATGCAGCAGCTAGAGTTCTTACTAAAACCAGGAAGTATGACCACATTAGCCCGGTTCTGTCAACACTGCACTGGCTCCCTATTAAACATTGTTTACATTTTAAAATCTTGCTAATTACCTATAAAGCCCTGAATAGTTTAGCTCCTCAGTATTTGAGCGAGCTCTTATCACATTATAGTCCTCCACGTCCGCTGTGATCTCAAAACTCTGGCCATGTGATAATACCTAGAATATCATAATCAACTGCGGGCGGGAGATCCTTTTTCTATTTAGCGCCCAAACTCTGGAACAATCTACCTAACACTGTTCGGGAGGCAGACACACTCTGTCAGTTTAAATCTAGATTAAAGACACATTTCTTTAACCTGGCTTACACATAACACACTAATACACTTCTATTATTCAAATCCGTTAAAGGATTGTTAGACTGCATTAACTAGATCAACCGGAACCGGGAACACTTCCCATAACACACAATGTACTCGTTACATCATAAGAAGAATGGCATCTACGCTAATATTTGTCTGTTTCTATTTTGTTTCTCAGTCCATGTCCGGATCAGATGGTGGATCGGCGCCGGGAGATGATGTATGTGGCCCTGATCGTCGGCGGAGGCCGGACACCTGGATGAGCCCCGGGGACATATCCCCAGTCACCGTAGCCACCCGATCCGGTCCGTATCCAGATCAGATGGTGGATCAGCACCTAGAGACGACCTCTACAGCCCTGAACATCAGCGGAGACCAGGACACCGAGATGATCGCCAGAGAACCAGTTGAGCCCTTACAATCTGACTTTGCTGCAGTTTGAGTTGAACTGCTGGTTCATTTGGCCCCCCCGACTGAGCCTGGTTTCTCCCAAGTTTTTATTCTCCATTCTGTCTCTGATGGAGTTTTGGTTCCTTGCCGCTGTCGCCTCTGGCTTGCTTAGTTGGGGACACTTCATTTCCAGTGATATCGTCGACCTGATTGCACAGATATTTATTTAAACTGAACTGAGCTGGACGATGACATCACTGAATTCAATAATGAAATGCCTTTAACTGAAAATCTTTTTTAATCTTTTCATTTTACATTATTGGCACACTATTTTCCTTTTTTTGATATTGTGCTGTTGCTTTGATACAATTCACATTGTTAAAAGCGCTATATAAATAAAGGTGACTTGACTTGACTATTATATGTGTTTTTTTAATGAATGAAGGCTGATGGGGTTTATGGGGTAATCAGACAAATCGCTACACATTTAATTCATGCACTAGAAATTAGCTCTGAGTGCATCATTTAAACAGCTCAGTAACAAACCTCATTGATAAATTATATTTCTTTTCTGATTCACAATTGTATTGTATTGCAATACATTGTGAATGTGTTCACCTCACATACCACAAACATCTGCAGGTGGGCCCCACACACACACACACAGGGGGAAATGGCTTACACATGGGGCCTGTAATACAGGCTTTGTTTGTGCATCTACTCTGCGTCTGGTAGTCATTTGATCTGATAAGCATTTGAGCAACGCAGAAAACATCAGAGCTGAATTTCTTCCTTCCTTCACTTTTTTCCTCTTCAGCAGATGTTAGTGTTTTGGAGGTCTGTCTAGTTTTCCAATGCATGCTTGTTTGCATATTTCCCTTTTTTTGTCATATCTTTCAATAGAATGCTGTGGTTGTGTGTGAACTTTGGTCATAGTGCAAGCAAATGAAGTATCTAATTTTAATTGCAAATTCCCTCTCTGCTCTATGTAAATGATTGCATGTCATCATTAATAAAAAGGGCATTAGTGACATCTCATGGTGTACAAAGCAAACACGACAGGCATAAGAAACATGCATATTTATTTTTGCACTCAGGACACATTAAATAAACACTACAAAGGTACTTATACAAAAGATAGATTATATCCCATTTTACATCCAAAATAACAATAATTTATGGCATAAATTAAAATTCTCACTATTTTATTTACAATTAAATGAAAACAACATCTTTTATATATATATATATATATATATATAATCCCTGGAAGCACCCTTTCCCAAAACGGGAGGGATTCCTATCTTGGTTTCTCAGAAGGAAAGCCCACTGACATTGTGATAGACCACAGAAGGATATGACACTTTTTCCACTGGTAAAAGTGCTATGGCATTCGGGCTTCGCGATCTAAATGGATGCCTGGTTTCTGCATTATTCACCAGCCTTTCCAGACGAATATGACCTTGTTGGATTTAACCTGTCACTTTGGGTTTGTCTCTCTCTTTCTGTGACCGGTGACACTTTAGTATGCATGGGCAGCCGCGGGCACTGCACAGCTAAGAGTATGACGAAGTATGCAATAATTAACAGACTGCAGACCAAAATACAGCATCAGGTCAGACAAATACGTTTGGATTGAGAAAAAAACAGATCTTTGCGCTTGAATTGGATGGGCGGATTGCATAACTGAGGCTTTTTTTACAGATTTGTTTTGTTATACATTATATTGATTTTCAAAAGATGCAATCTGAGATATAATCTTTTTTTTTTAAGTAAGATAAAAAATGCTTTTGGTTGTGCATAAACCATTACACAGGATAAGTACTTCGGTAATAAAGTGCATAATGTATAGTGACTGTTAAAGCGTTTTTGACAGTAAGTGTGGCATTATTGACGTACCCACAAACATGGCAATGATGATCACCCATGTGAATGTTCTCAAAACGATTTTTAAACGAAGGCCTTTTACAATATTACTAAAACTTACATGAAGTACTACACACAGAACTAAATATAAAACTGTTGACCTGTGACTGATGGCTGTGCAAGTGCTGTGAACTGCAAGCTACATGTTGTGACACTCAACAGGATGGTTGAAAAAAAAAAAACAATTCTGTCATCATTTACTCACTTTTTTTGTCCATATAACGAAGGGGGTTTGGGTACAATGGGCCTCATTCATGAAACATTCATAAATAGTGTAAATTCTGAGTAATTTGCATGTAAAATGGACATTCCCATAAAGTCTCCTCCGAATTCAGAAATGTCCTGTAAACCTCAGATCAATAGTAAAACGTGTGCCAATAAGTGTTGGGAGAAGCAAAGCTTCTAAACCAATTGCTTCACAAAATGATTCACTTTTTATGAAGTGCTCGAAACACCAAAATCTGATGATGCCTGCTGGTGTAAATGTAGCAAAACCTCAGCTCAAACATGTATAAAAGCATTTTACAAACCAAATATGAAGTGTCTGTATAATACTTATAGGACTTTTTTTGTTTGTATTATGGAGAGCTTGGTTAATCAAGCCAATAAGAGACTAATAACTACAACTCTGCCTTGAAATATGTCATTAAAAATGTGGAAACTCTTTACTTAAAGCCTTTATGTATAATGCATTATAAAAGTGGTTTTAATGCATTAATTATGCCTTGTAATGCACCTTAATGCACTGTACAATCTCATGAATAATTGTAACCACAGTTAATACATTATAACACTTATCAATTCATTATAACACTATGCATTTTAAATTTGGTTTTGATTATTTACAACAAGATGCAATGCATTACAACGCACATTATGCATAATTATAATGCATTATACCCTTTTATAACCCTTTATAATGCATTATAGGCTTTCAATAAAGTGCTACTAAAAATGAAACAGTTATGATGTACTTTTTAAATTTATATTTTTAATTGAATAATTGTTATTTTTATAATTGACAAATTATTCAGTAAAAGTCTTCGGCCTGGGGACAAATACTACTGGTTCTCAGAATAATCGATAATAAACTGGAAACTAAGGTTAAGGTTTTATGCATGGTTGGGAGCAGGTTTTTTCAATGCAAATGCAAAAACTTTTGGGAATGCGTCAGAGCGGTTTTATGAACAATTTACACACAAAAAAAATATTTCATGAATGATGCACAGTGTTTTTTTTTTTTTTTCCTCTGACTTTCAATGACATGTATGGATCATGTTAACCATTCTTCAAAATATCTTATTTTGCGTTCCAAGAAAGTCAGGTTTGGAACGACACGAGGGCGAGTAAATGCTGACAAAATGCTGACATTTTTGGGCCAACTATCCCTTTTTAACCAGTTTGCACATTCCCTTTTAGGAAGCGTCCTCAATCCTCACAGCTAGGAGTGCAGTGATCCGCATGGTTTTCTGCCGGCTGGAAAAGTGCTTCAGAATGTGAAAGCTCAAGTTGTGGTGAAGGGGGAGAAAGAGTAAATTGTTTTGGAAGAATTTCACCACTGCCTCTGTTGGAGAGTGAAATGAAAGGGGATGACGTTCGATTGTTCCCACACAGAATTACACAATGTTCATCACAATGCTTCTCTTGCTCAAGTCGAAAACCTGACCAGAATAATATGCCCAATGACACCCACAGGACTACATTTATCTCGAGAATCCCCATGAAGAAAAACACATCCTTAGTGCGTATTCTCATTTGCAATTCAATGCTCCGAAGGATCAATGCGTGTTTACATCATCGAGACATTGTGACAGCTTAGAAGACAGACAAAAGAGGGTTTTTTTCAGTCCCGAAGGCACTTAAAGGCAATGCAGAAAGATCAAAACCCACCGCAAACGACAAGAGACGAAAGTGAGGTCCACAGGGATGTCAGCTCGTTTTGAACATTGCCCAACTTGTAGCAATTTCAGGCTTTGGTTCTGCGCCGTCCACCTCTCTCTCGAGGCTTTCTTGTGGAGTCCAAATTGCTCTCGACATGATTGTGACATCAATCCTCCGCTGGTTCAGCCAGCTCTCTTACATCTGAAGAAAGGAGTTCTGTGCTCCTCAACAACAGGTGACCTACATTAGAGGTTAAAAAGCGAGCGAAACTGAATGGTATCTCTCCTCCACAGGGGCTGGTTGGGTACCGTGGCATTATTGTGGTTACGTAAGTGGTTTTGTCTTTCAGTGCGCTCCACAGAGAGTCTCTAATGCAGACGGCTGATCGCTTCTGTGAAAGCACCACATCCATTTTTCAGCAATGGTCACTTGTTCGCTTTGGTCTGTGGCAACAGAAGCATCCCAGCACTCTTTTGCTAATCAAATCGCCCGGTGCATATGTGCACCTGTCACAAGATTTGTGATTGGTTAAGATGCAAATTGAGAGTAAGCGCGAGCTCTTTTTGCACAGTTTCTTACCAACAACTGATTGGCACATGTAGGCTGGGCCCTGTGCATGGATCCAGCAGCAGAAGACCAGCATTGCGTATAGTGTGTGTATCCTTTAGGGGCTAAAGCAGCCGTAGAGGTCAGAGGCGGTGAGGTTAGTTTCCCACGAGAGGGCTGAGGTCTCCATGGTGGTTCTTGAGTTTCTTCTTAAACAGAGAGATGGTGGAAGGTCTGTAGAAGATGATCCATGGTTCAGACGTGGTGCTCTGCGCGCACGAATCCGACCCGCTGATTGACGGGATGGATGGGGA
Source organism: Barbus barbus (assembly GCF_936440315.1). Classification (NCBI taxonomy): domain Eukaryota; kingdom Metazoa; phylum Chordata; class Actinopteri; order Cypriniformes; family Cyprinidae; genus Barbus; species Barbus barbus. The sequence goes on along the minus strand of NC_136733.1, from coordinate 39,824,634 downwards.
TCTGAGAGGGAAGACAGATGCAAAAAGCAGATAAGGACCGAGAGCGAGTTGATTCAAATCAAACTTTTATGCATGCTACAAAACATCCGGTAAAACCAAATGACATGCAAAATGTCCATTAACAGCAAAATGGACGCTATAAATCTGCCAACGGCGTACACATAAAGTAGCAAATCAAAGCGTGACTCTCCTTTACCTGCAAAGCCTCCTATCCCTGCTAAAAAATCAATAGAAACCATCACAGAAAATTCTAATGGTTTCCACTACAAACCATCAACTTTTAACCATTAAAACCATTAAAAATGGTCTTCTGTAGTGTGATTTGGGACATGTTTTAGTGGTTTTAACAAGCCACCAATACAAGGCGACCAATTACCAGTAGAAACCCACGGGGGCCATTACAGTTTCCATTAAAACCAATACAAGTCCCATTATAACCAGTAAAACCATTACAAATTGTGTGATGGTGTCTATCATTTTTCAGCAGGGATGGGGAAGAGGAGATAGTTAAATCAATCAGCATCATATTAGCACCTCAAACTGAAGAACATGCTCGTTTTACAGCATGCGTACTTACTTTACAGTAAGATGCAGGAGCAGCTTAGCCACCATGGCTATGACTGTTAGCGTTAGCAGAGCAGCTAATGCGTAGATGGTCCACGCTGTAAAACACAACATGTTTATTAGTGACAGTAAAGCTAATGCAGCATCATCATTACAGCTGTACTGAACTCGAGTAACTAGAGTGTAAAGAGTGGATGGTTATGGAAATGCAAAACACAGAGCTAACATAAGCTAAAATTGAAAAGCCAATTATAAATAAAAAAATTATTAACCATTTCCCCAGCTCTGAAATTAAAAGTAATGTTACTACCATGAAATCATTATGAATTCATATGGGATCTCTTCCATAATCTTTTTTTTTTTTTTTTTACAGTGGTGGGTAATGCACTGTCAGACAAAAGGAACAAAAGCTTTTTAAAAGGTGCACCTTTGCACCTAAAGGGTCCATACTGGTACCTTTGGGTCTCACAAACAAAAGAAAAGAAAAAAATGGGTCACCGGGATGAAAAGGAAAATGTATGTAAATGTATGTTACAAAGTTCAAGACATGTCAAGAAAGAAGGAGGCAGGAACGGGCAAACATGACTTTAATAACAACATAAACATAAACAATAAAAAAGTCAGTTCTTGGCAATATAAAATGAAGCAACATTGTGAATATTGTTATAATTTTAGTTGGCCATTAGGTTGCCTAAAGACTGTGTTATTAGACTAAGTTTAGTGATTTTTAATGTTCAATATTATTTCTGATTTAAGCTTTAATAGCAGAATTTGCCCTGTGGCATGCTTCATATACAGCAGGGCTGTCCAAACTCGGTCCTGCAGAGTTTAGCTCCAACTTGCCTCAACACACCTGCATGGACGTTTCTAGTACGTCTAGTAAGAGCTTGATTAGCTGCTTCAGGTGTGTTTAATTGGGGTTGGAGCTAAACTCTGCAGGACACCGGCCCTCCAGGACCGAGTTTGGACAGCCCTGATATCCAGTATATACATAAAAAAAAAACATTTATCAAATGAACTCTGCTCACTCAGTAAGACAAATAGAAAGATTAATAGAAAGTTCAAACAATCCGCATTCATTTCAAACTGAATTTTCTTAGAGTAAAATTCCTCCTCATAATTGTTCCGGTAACACTTTACTTGAAGGGGTGTGCATAAGACTGACATGACACATATGGTTTTATGCATGTTTATGACAATTATGCCATTCGCTCAGTTATGTCACTTTAAATGCAAAGATGACATTATTTGACCTAACCCTACCCTTACCCCTAACCCTATACAAAGACATCTCAAACAATGTCATCTTTGCATTAAAAATGACATAACTGAGCGAATGACACTTAATGACATAAACATGCATAAAAAACCTTCATATTCATAACGTCATGTCAGTCTTATGCAACAGATTTCTGAGCATATATAAAAAGATGTGTATTGAATATAAAAATATAAATTTTAGGCATTTCGCCAGAAAGTATGGTTACAGCAGTGGACTTTATTAACTTTTATAACATATGCAGTGAAATTGACTAGACTGTGACTAGTATGAATGATATCTAGTAAACTACTATTGAGGATGAGAAATAAGTAAGGAAAGAAGTAAAAGGAGCAGAAGTGAAGCGTAATGAAGAGAACTGGACACATACTGGTGCTGTGGCCCGCGGTCCGGCCCGGTTCATGCCACTGACCTGGCATGTTTGCAGGACTTGATGTGATTACATAGTACCGGAGGGAGGATTTTCCATTCTGACTGGTGTTTGATTTTGCTGTAGTGCTTCCCGTATGCGGCTGTACTGTACTGGTGTCCTCTTCATCACCATCGTCATCCTCCTCCAGAGGTGTGACGGCTTGATTACTTAAAGCTGTGGGGAAATTATCAGCAAATGAAACACAAATAAAACCCCAAAAATAAGATATGCATCATTTGATTAACATTCATAACGTCTCTTTTGACGCCCCCGCCCCGGACATAACGGAGAGAGATTTCTCAGCTCTTTCAAAATAACATTACATCTTTCATTCAGCGTTGCAGACGCAGATATAAACGCAGTATGTGGCGTTTGAATCAAACTCTGCCTGCAGGGGAAAAAGGTTCTGTGAATACTGAAAGCCAATTTGCTTTGCTGACCTTTTCTTTCGAAAAAAACTTTTTCTATTTCATCCTTCCCACTTTATTCTTCCTCAAATTGTGGTTATTGAACTCTGCCTCCCAAAACAACACAACACAAAGTTGAAAATTGTCTAGATATGACAAAAAGCACTGCTTAGACGTATTTGGCTTTCATTTATTTATTTTTATGACTATTTTTGACAATTTCATTCTAAAGTCATAAACACTGACGTTGTTTTAGTCTGTTTTTAGGCCATCTATATACTAGTGTAGTTGCAATAGTCAACAAAATACGTTGTTTTTTTAAAAGCCTTTATGTATAATGCATTATAAAGGGTTATATTAAAGAGTATAAGGCATTATAATTATTAATAATGTGCGTTGTAATTCATTATATCTTGACGTAAATAATTATAACCAAAATTAAAATGCATAGTGTAACAATGAATTGATAAGTGTTATAATGTGGTTACAATTCTTCATGAGACTGTATAATGCATTATAAGGTGCATTGCAAGCCATATTCAATGCATAAAAAACTACTTTTATTATGCATTATATATAAAGGGTTTAAGTAAAGTGTTATCAAAAATATATTATGCTCACCAAACAAAAGAAACTGTTATTTTAGATGCATTCATTTGATCAAACAGAGAGCAAAAATATTGTAAGAAAGTATTTTTAAATGACTAAATTAGTTTTAAATAGAAAATTACTGTTTTCTATTTTAATATATTAAAAAAATGGAAATGCTGAAATTTCTGTATAATTACTCCAGACTTCAGTCTCACATGATCTTTCAGAAATCATTCTAATATGCTGATTTGCTGCTCATGAATATATATATATATATATATATATATATATATATATATATCAGTTTAATGCATCCTTGCTGAATAAATGTATTAATTACAACGACTAAAATAAAAACAGCAGTATAATATTTTCACACACTTTTTTTGCGTAACATCTGCAGGGACATGAGCGTCCTGTATATAAGCAGAGAGTCAAATGTTAACTCAAAAGAAAGCCTCACCATGATAAAGAACAGAAAATCCTTGCGCCTCATTTGTCCTGTCGGAGTAAAAATACAAAACGACGAAGTCTGCAGTGATGTTCACGATGTCCCGCGGTGGATTGCGGCCATCAAATCGCGCCACCACCTGATTGGAGAAGCCATCCAACAGCTCCACCATATCAGTCTGATCCACGATATTGAAGAAAGTAAAGTTGAACAGAATGACAGAAGCACCTGGAACCTGGAAGAGCGACATGACAAAGACGAGACAGCTATCAGTATGCCAGGTACACATTATGAGTTTTGGCTCGGGCAAGCCCGCTCTCCTTTAAGATATTAAAGCATTAATTGTACCTGAATGGTCCAGTAGCAGACCCTGCCAGGTTTGTATTTGTCCGGGAAATCAGGAGAGTAGATCACTGCGGAGGGCGATGTGTAGTTTCCCCCACAAGCACCTACTTTTGCTATTAGAGAAAAGTGACAGCTTCAGCTTTTACTAGATAATGAAAGGAAGAGGCTAAATGACAGGGTTTTAACTAGATTTGTGAGGATGAGGCGATCATCAGCATCCTTTGCACAGATAATAAGACTATAAAAAACGTACTGTCGAAGACTATGACGCGTCCGTCGCCTCCACATGGCTGAGTGTGATCTCCAAAACACACATGGTTACACTCTGTGCTCGGAGCGTCACCGTGACGATGGTAATCAATGTCGTTGCCACAGAAACAAGCATAGCCTGATTCCATACCGGCGAGCTGAAAGAAAAAAATCCACAAATGATCAGGAATCATAATTCTGTCACGCCAGTGCAATCCAGCCAAATACAATATATATTATTGACTTCTTCCCACGCAAACAGATGCACATGATTACATCTAGAACAAATATTCATTCTTTTTTATTTAAGTGTGAAAAAATAGATTAAGGCAGGACAAAAATCACTATTCCAGGGAAAAGATACTTTTTAAGCATGTATATTAATACACATTTAAAAAATATATATGTTTATTATTTTGAATCAGTTTTTATATTTTCATTTTATTTTTAGTTCAAGCTTTTTTAAAGGGATACACTGCAAAATATGGATATCAACTTGACGTCACCACTGATAGGCTACTACTAAATATAATGTAGAAACTTTAAAATAGAAACTTAAATTCTCTGTAAAGCTGCTTTGCAATAATTTGTTTCGTGAAAAGCTATACAAATAAACTTGAATTGAAAAAAAAAAATTCTTAGTATTTTTGTTTTGTTTTCTAGTTATAAATAGCTATAAAAAATTTAATCAAGGTGTAGTAAGTAATATAATATACAGTAGCAAGTAAAATTACTTATATTATGTATATATATATATACAATATATCTTGTTTTCTGAAACAAATATCAAACTTTTGTTCGTTTTTGGGGCAAGAAAAATATTCCTGTTTAGCCTTTGAATTAAGATCATTGTTCTTACTCCATTGGCAGATATTTTTGCTTCTTCTTTATTTCTTCTTTCTTTTTTGCTTATCTTAAGTCATTTTACTTATCAAGTGAATGCTTCTTGATTCAAAAACGTTTAGATATTTATACTGGAAAACAAGACAAAAATATTTTTTTGCAGTGTAGTTCACCCAAAAAATTAAAATCCTGTAATCATTTACTCACCCTTAAGTGGTTTCAACCCTGTATAAATTAATTTCTTCTGTTGAACACACAAGCTTTGGAACATCTTGAGAGGGAATAAATGATGACAGAATCTTCACTTTTGGGTGAACTATCCCTTTAAGTTTGTATAAATTTATACCTTGCGCAAAATATAATTTCTCATTTTTTGTCTTTTGTTTTTGGGATAAAATATGTCTGTTTGTGAGATTCCCACATAATGAGTTAACTTGTGTTTTATAAAATAAATAATTTTAGCTTGGATGAGTTGCATTTAAAAATGTTGTGAAGTAACTAATAAAAGTACATATGTAACCAAGCATGAATTGAATTCTATATCGGTAACACTTTATTTTAAGGTGTCCTTGTTACACGTTACATGTACTTACTATTATAATAACAATAAATTATGCATAATTACATGCAGATAACCCCAAGACAAACCCTAACCATATAGTACGTCCATGTAGTTCATTAATATTACTTAAATGTATAATTACACTTAAAGTGCAACCCTATATCCATGTGGCAAAACATTGATTAATATTAATGAACCTGACATGGATGTAGACACCAAACTAAGACACCAAACTAAAGTAAAAGGTGTTATAATAACCGTTATGCATCACTCTGTTCTATGACTTGCTGTCGATTGCATTTCCCTTGGTGGAATATGTACCTTGTATCTTTGGTTGCGGCAGAAGCTGATGCAGTTCTGAATGGTGAGTTTGTTGGAGGTCTGGTAGCCTCCAGATAGAGGTGTTGGATCACCGCTGTCCTTAAAACAGCCCAGGTTACCAGGCACTGAAGGAGAAAGAGAGGCAGATTCATTTACAAAGCTTATATATCTCACTGGAAAACATGGCACAGGCATATTGGGGTTCATGTGAGCAACATCAGCCATAATTCAATACAGTAACACTGCAAATCATTAACTTCTCTCTGCCGGTAAATCGTCTGGAAACGTGTCTTAAAGACTGAGGTGTTTTATGAACTATTAAAACGGCATGCATGGCCCGAACAGTGTGAGAATGGAGAGAGCTGGATGTGACTAAACCTTATCCTAAGGGAATGCACAGATGGATTCTGGGGGGTTTGTTAATAATGAACTGAATGAGGTCTCAGGGTGAGAGAACACAGAGGTCAGAAAGAGAAAGAGAGGGTGTTGGAATCTAGAAAATGTCTTAAAGTCCATGTCAGTTCCACTGATGATGACACCAAGCATCCTAAGCCAGCAAGTCAGTTTAAGCCAGTTTTAACAGGGTTTTTTCAGCATGGAGAAATTTGGGAGTGCAAACACCAAGCAACTACCCAGAAAAACCTTGCAACCACATATGTGCTAAAACCATTTACAACACATACATGCCTTTTATGCACAACATGAATGGATGACTGGGATTTGTTTGTGTGAATGTAAGTGTATCTGTTCTATCAGAACAGTAGGTTAAATAGTGAAAGGTTTGATTGCAGACTGGTGATAAGGATTAAAAGAACCCTCTCAGACACTCCAGAACTCATCTCCGCGCAAGTCAGTACTCGCACAGGCCTCGTTCTGCTCGCTAGATACAAAGGAAAGTTTTGTTTTCAAAGGGATACACATTGGGGCCAACTCAGGCCACACACGCACACACACACATACACACACACACACACACACACACACACACACACACACACACATACACACACACACACACACACACATTCTGCCTCTCTGCGTCTGTGTAGAAGTGTTTACTGACATATTTGATGCTGTTTGATGAACAGTGAAATTCTAGCAGGAAAAATTCAATAATCAAGTTCACACAGTCAAAACACAAACACAGATTCACTACTACGACAGATCGTGACGGTGAAGCTCATCTCCATATAAACATATACATTTAAATTCCTTTCTTTCTTAGTATTTTTTTGTTTTCTAGTATAAATATAAAAAAAATATTGAATCAAGGTGCATTTACTTTACAAGTAAATTACTTAAGATATTATTTCTTGTTTTCTGAAAAATAATAAAAATATCAAATTTTTGCTTAAAACAAGCAAAAAAAAAAAAAATATATATATATATATATACTTGTTTAGCAAAAAAAAAAATATATATATTCTTGTTTAGCCTTTGAATATTGAGACAATTTTTTGTTTTAAGCAAAAACTAGCAATATTGTGATATATATATATTTTTTTTTTAAATAAAATAAGACTTAATATCTTAAGTCATTTTACTTGTCAAGTGAATGCATCTTGATTAAAATTTTTTTTTAGATATTTATACTAGAAAACAAGACAAAAATACTAAGTAAGAAAATCATTTTTGCAGTGTACAGTTCCTTGATACAAACAACATGGCAATTTTACACCTCTAAAATTAAAAAGGCTGTTGTCGCTACTGTACTGTAGCTTTAAGAAATATTTATGTATACACACACTACTGTTTTGGGGGTTGGTAAGATTTTTACATGTTGTTGAAAGAAGTCTTTTATGCTCACCGTGGCTGCATTTATCAGAAAAACAGTAATATTGTGACAATAATATCTGAGTGAGTATATCTATATTTGTAGTGTGTATGTCTATATAAATGTAATTTATTCCTGTAATGGTAAAGCAGCCATTACTCCAGTCTTCAGTGTCACATGAAGAAATATTTTGGAAATGCTTTTCTTAAAGCCTTTATGTATAACGCATTATAAAAGTATTATTTAAGTATGTCTTGTAATGCACCTTATAATGCATTGTACAATCTCATGAATAACCACAGTTAATACATTACAACACTTATCAATTCATAGTTACACTATGCGTTTTAAATTCGGTTATAATTATTTACAACAAGATATAGTGTATTACAACACACATTATGAATAATTATAATGCATTATACTCTTTAATACCCCTTTATAATGCATTATACATACAGGCTTTAAGCAAAGTGCTACCAATATTTCTTACTATGATTAATGTTGAAAAAAGCTGCATCATATTTTTGTGGAAACCATGATACATTTTTTAGTTTCAGGATGCTGTGATGAATAGAAAGTTCAAAAGAACAGCATTTATTTGAAAAGGAAACCTCTGGTAACATTCAGTTACATATGAATGTACTTAGTGTGATGTCAATACATGAAATATTCTCAATTATTTGTATTTCCAGCTTAGTTTTCATAAAACTATGGATTAGGGAGGGAGTTTTGCATCACGCTCCATAGCTCCGCCCTCAGTGAAATCTCACCGGTCCGAAATAATGCAGCTCAATCTTTACCTGATTGTACTACATAGTACAAAATGTGCAAAATTAGGCTCTTATTTCGAAAGATTAAAGACAATTTGTGTTCCTTTATATGCAAACGTATTATTCAAAATGTTGGCCAGACTATAAGGAGAGTTCAACAGACAAAGACTGTGAAAACCCCACAACTTTGCTGCTTGTCTAAACACAGACATGTACAATATAATCCACAGTCTGTTCCTCTCATTAATAAGAGTGTAAAAAACCACCACAAAAAACTGCAGCGCAACGCCTCCCTCCCCCTCGTAAATCTGCAACAGTGTCCACATGAGCCGCATTGAGTCAAACACAGGCCTGTTCTAGTGGACTCGATCCGAAGATGATCCATCGCTGCCAGCCAGGAATTTCTGGGTGGAAATTAAATGGAAGACTGCATATAATTATGATGGTTAGATAGAGGACAAAAGCCTTAATTACACTGATATGCTTTTACAGAGAACAGAATCTCATTTTTCACTCTTGCATGCCTGCAGAAGAGGAGGAAAGAGAGAATTTCTCTTGGCCGTTCCTTCAATGGCAATAGCTCTGAACTTGAAAGCAGGACATTCTGCTCTCCAGGGCTCATGCAAGATTAAAGAGTGTAGGTCTTCTGCTTCTGACAGAGCGATTGTACTTTACCATCAATTTATCTGTCCTTAACCTCTCATCACGCACACGCTTTGCTTCCCCCATGCACAAAAAAGGACTCATCTCTTTCACCAACACAGCTGCTGTTTTTAGGCAACGCCATGTTTCTTTAGTTAACGTACCTCAGAAAACTTCAAAAGAGAAGTGCAGTAAAGACATGCCGAACAAGGGTAACAACTGCACATATCTATGCTCTAAAAGTAATGCAATTGACTTCAAAGTGTAGAGTGGAATTTGAAGATTTTATAAGCTGGCATTACGTATGCTAATGTGCCTCGTTTAGACTGGCTCGCATCCAGATACTGCTTTCAGGAAACACACACATTCACAATGGAAAGATGCAACACATACACACACACACATGTATTTTTTTTACAGCCAGGCCTGCATCTGCATCTCAACACGGAAAGAATTGGAGTCTTAAATTAAACACAGTTGGGAATGCGGCTGATGAAATGCATAAAATTATTAAAGGCTTCACAAAAACACTCTGATGCTGCGCAGGCCCATGATCAAATATCTATTCTGTGTTTTCTTAACGTTGCGGGTTTGATTGCTGTATGGGGCATCTCAGGAACACTGACGACAATCACAATCGTGCCCTTGAGCAAGGCACCTGAGTTAGTTCACCGTAAATCACTTCAGAGGAAAACTATCTGCTAAATGACAACTAAAGAAAGAAAAAAACCCACTTTACCTTGATGTACAGGTTACATGCATAGATCGAAACACCTTGAAAAACACATCAGATTACAATTTCATTCAATGGCTAAGTTCCAATCTTTTGAAAAAGGTTAGGGACAAATTCATATTACAAGCAGAGTTGTAAAGTTAGCTTAATACATTTTAATGGATTAATTATTTTTAAAAAATTCAATAAAAAGATATTAAAAATTGTAGAAATTGTACAGAAAGTACAAACTTTGTTTTTTGTTATTAAAGTGATTAAATCTTGCTGAAAAATTATAATTTTTTTCATTGGAACAACACAGATAGACAAATCGTTCAGAATAAGACCTAGAAAGTGTTACGAAAAAGTAAATAGGGTCCTTTTTTTCCATGTTGACCAGTGTTGTAATTATAACTAAAACTATTTGAAATGAAGCTGAGATACAAGAAAATTTAAATACTGGATGAAAAACCTAAACTTAAAAAAATGTGAATGAAAATTAGAACAAAAATAAAATAAGTTAAAGTAATAAACTAACTAAAACAAAAACTAAAATAAAAACTAAAGCCAAATAGAAATATTAAAAAATAATAAAAATGAAAATATTAAAATAAAAGCTCATATTAAATATGAATAAATAGGGTATAGAAAAATACAAAAATAAGAGAGAGACAGAGAGAGGGAGGTGAAAAAGAGAGGAAAAAAAGAAGAAAAAATAATATTTTAATTATTCAGCAGACTAATTAATACTAGGTTAAAAGTTTTTACATTTGAAGGAAATACAGTATTTCTTTTAGCCAAATCTCATTCACAAATTCCATTTATGGTAGATTTGAAGTGTAAATAAATTAACAGCAATAAATCCTTAATGTGTTAAAGTGACAGTTTTGTAAACACATGTGGCACGTAATTATCGATAACGTTCCATTTCAAGCCCAGATCCTTCATCACAAGGCCACCAGCTGTCTGCTTTTCCCAATAACCCTCTTCTGAAGAGTCTTCAAAAACTCTAGAGCACCAGTAAATTCCACCGATATTCTCTTAAGCGCTCTAGAAGCGGCGATATTGTTCAGAGCGGAACCGACGGTCTCTGGCCTTATATCGCACATCATATCTCCGCTGCGGTGAGTCATCCGTGCTTTTCACAATTGAGATTTTCATTATTGCAGGGCTTTATGGGGGTGACGCAAGAGTGATAGACGTGTCACAAGTCTGCTGAAGCGGAGAGGCAGACATAATGACTTTCAAAAGCCGAGGGAGAGAGAGACTGACAAAAGGAAGAAGGAAAGAAACACCCAGATAACAAACACAACATCAAACGCTGCACTCCTTGGCAAATGCACTTGGCAGAAACAACGGATAAGCAAGTCTGAGAGGGCCTCTCTCTTTCCCTCTTTCATTCTCTCTCCATGTTATTAAAATAAGGTAATTACAGACATAAATTTAGATGACATCTGGGGTATGTTTTTTCCTCTTTCTTTTTGCAGAGGATTGTGGGTGTTTCTTTTATTTTTTCAAAAATACATCCATAAGTTCTTTTCTGTGCCACACCCTGCAGACTCTGCCAGGAACACTTTCAGTCGAGAGCCGAGATACACTTGAGGGAGAGGGGATGAAATAATAAAGAGACGTCTTGTTATTGCTAATAAGACAGGCTGTCTTTCTACAGGTTTAAAGGGATAGTTCAGCCAAACATTGAAATTCTGGCATCATTTGTTCACCGTGTTTATTCACCCACATGGCATTCTTTCTTCCATAGAGCACAGCAGGAGAAACTGTAATAATGTGCCTGTCACTGTTTTCCACGTAGCAACAATGATAGGGATCTCATGCTTCAAAAAGGGTGTAAAAGCACCATAACAGTATCATAAATGTTATGTCGGGGACCCCCAGGGGGCAGGAAGGGAATACTAATGGGTCCATGCATTGAAAAGTTCAGAGAATAACAGTGAAAAAAAAAAAAAAAAATTGGTAGAAAGTTATTTAAAAAATAAATGCATAATAAATACACCTCACAGTAATATAGTGAGTAAAAGTAATAATGTAAATAGAAATTTTCACAGTATAAATTAAAAACATTTAAATAAATAAAAAAAATCTGCATATTAGAATCATTTCTGAAGGTGAAATTCAACTTTGCCGTCAAAGGAATAAATTACATCTTAATATATATTAAAACAGTAAACAGTTGTTTTAAAATATAATAACAATACTACTGATTTTAATGTATTGTTCATCAAATGAATGCAGCCTTGGTGTATAAGAATGGTTGCAGAAATGTTAATTCATGCGTTTATGACCTCAGTGTTAGATTATTGTAATGCTTTATTGGGCAGTTGTTCTGCACGTTTAATAAACAAACTCCAGTCGGTTCAAAATGCAGCAGCTAGAGTTCTTACTAGAACCAGGAAGTATGACCACATTAGCCCTGTTCTGTCAACACTGCACAGATGGTGGATCAGCTCCTAGAGACGGCCTCTGCAGCCCTGAACGTCAGCGGAGACCAGGACACCGAGATGATCCCCAGAGAACCAGTTGGGCCCTTACAATCTGACTTTGCTGCAGTTGGAGTTGAGCTGCTGGTTCGTTTGGCTGAATTCATCACTGAATTCAATAATGAAATGCCTTTAGCTGAAAATTGAGTGTTTAATCTTGTCATTTTACATTATTGACACACTATTTTCCTATTTTGATATTGTGCAGTTGCTTTGACACAATTTGTATCGATAAAAGCGCTATATAAATAATGTTGACTTGACTACAAGAGACTTCTTTCAAAAACATTAAAAAATCTCAAATTTTGAATGGTAATTTATATACACATTATATTCCAAATCCGATTAATCATAGACCAATGTTGGGAATCTAGTCAACTTATTCTTTGAAACAAATCTAAATCAGAATAATAATTTATTCATGAATCAGACATGGCTACTACTCCTGGATGCATAAATTCACCTGGAACAGGGCAAAATGTCATCACTTTCAGTAAATAACGTTAAAGTTTCATTCATCATGTAAAGCATGTACCCGCTTTTATGAGACTTTACAAAGTCCTGTTCCAAATTTGCCGCATTAAAAAGAGCGATCAGTTGTGTATTGCACAAATGAAGAAAAAATTCAAACTGGTTTGGAAAGAGAGTAAAAAATTACTGAATTTTCTGTGTTTAAATTTTTTTCCTAGTACTGTTCATAGAGCAGTCTGAACTCATTAATGTGAAGGTAGAAAGGCAAAATATGGGTCATATAATAATAACGATGATAAAACCTGGAACAGAGTTTGTGTGCGGCTTCTCATTTTCCACAGGCATCTGATTGTGCCAGCTCACAGCGTGTTGACTTAATGAAATAATAAGCCCAAGCAGATTATAAAAAATATTAACAGTCTAATTTTGTGTAGTCCACATACACAAGCCTACACATAAGACTGCCTCCCACCACAACAACAGGTTTATTCCAGAGATGTATTCCTCTGGCTGTCGCAACACACATTCATTAACACATCTACGCTCGTGTCAACACCTCGTTCTCTCAGGAGGCATTCACACTGACAGCCGCTTTATTGCTGCAGGTCACTTAGTTGCTGTATTGTTGATTGTATAGGCGTTGCTATTGCTTGATGCTTTAACGTTGGTGCTGACAGTATCAATGAATAAATCAAAATCTTGGAATGCCCAGTTTTTTTTATTATGCCCATGCACATGGGCAGATACAGGTCATATAGAATAGTAAAACTGATCACAAACTTCTACCAACTGTTTTTTTTTTTTTATATATATAGCCAATGTTGATACTGATATTTAGGGATCAGGATGCTTGATGACAGATAAAACAATATCAGCCATTATTACAATTTTTTTTATTTAGTTAAATGCACTAATGCAATAATGCAATTTAAATAATGCCATCATTAATAATGCATTTTAATAGAACATTTTAAAGAATAAAATGTATTTAATATTAATTCACATTTTGAATTTAGTGAACATTTATTCACTCAAAAGTCACAAAACTCATTTGCTTGCTATTTATTTGCATAAAGTTCAGCTTTCTTCAACTTTGCCACATGCATGGAAACAACTTCATATGAATTACGTATTTTTTTTATATTTTGAATTTAATGAACATTTATTTTTCTCACATGACGTCTTCATTCTTATTGGTAGCTGCCGCATCCCATTGCTTCTCATATGCATCAAGTCAAACTTTCTTCAATTTTGACACATTGCTACAAACACCTGCACTTCATGTTGCTTCAAATCATTATTTCACATTGAAAATGATTTCCAGTTGCTGTCAGTATGACCACTGCTTCAGGGAAACACAGTGCATTATGGGTAAAGGAGGGTTTTTAAACACCAGCAATTATCTAGTTTTAGTGCTGCACTTCACAGTTTGGTGTAAAACACCTATAAAATGACTATATTAAGCGTTTGGGGTTTGCTGATTTGTTGGTAAATCATTCAAAAGAGTCCTGACATCCTCTTTTCTGCTTTTGGATCTGCTTGTCTGCCATTAATTCAGATACTAAAGCTGTGTTCCTGTTTTGGCAGGCTCCCTCCTGTTACAGACACACTTACCCAGCCCAGAGTACATGTGTTTTGGGAACTTTTGTTCCCTTTTTTTACATTACGACAGCTGGATCTGCTTCGGAGTGAAATTCATTTGTTGATGTTGTGGATCATTCCATAAAAAACAGACTATTAATATGCTTTCATTTTCTGCTCGGGGGAATTTGACAGTGTAGCTTTGTTTATGAGGCAGGCGTTTCCGACTGAGCTTTTGTTTGTGTTATGCCACACTTTACCCACGACCTGAGCGTCTATCATACATTTAGCAACTGAGATTTACTCTGGTAGAGAGAGAAAGTGAGAATCAAAGGAGCAAGTCAACGGGGTCGTTGCAAACATCTTGAGTATAAATTTATGACATGCAAGGAACACAAACAACGCCAAAGGCCCCTTAACAAGGGACACATGAGCCCTGCTGCACAACTTCATGGGAGACTTTCCCATGCTGTGCATTTGCAAGGTGGCGGGCGCTCGTCGTGCCTGAGGCCGTGTTACGACACAATTTAGTGGTGACCCATACTTCATGCTCTGCATTTAACCCATCCAACGTGCACACACACAGCAGTGAACACACACACACCGTGAACACACACACACCGTGAACACACACCCGGAGCAGTGGGCAGCCATTTATGCTGCGGCGCCCGGGGAGCAGTTGGGGGTTCGGTGCCTTGCTCAAGGGCACCTCAGTCGTGGTATTGAGGGTGGAGAGAGCGCTGGACATTCACTCCCCCCACCTACAATCCCTGCCGGCCCGAGACTCGAACCCGCAACCTTTGGATTACGAGTCCGACTCTCTAACCATTAGGCCACGACTTCCCCATTCCCCCAATTGAAGCCGAGATCAATGCTTTTCACTGCCACGGCCTTCGGGGAGCGACTGCATGCTTAATTAAACATTGATATCACAGTCTGGTATGGGAACTGCTCAGCTGCTGACCGCAAGGCACTGCAGAGGGTGGTGAAAACCGCCCAACGCATCACAGGGACACCACTTCCTGCCATTGAGGACGTCCAGAGAAAACGCTGTTTACGTCGAGCTCGCGGCATTCTTAAGGAGTCCTCTCACCCTGACCATAGACTGTTTAACTTACTGCCCTCTGGGAGGCGCTTCAGGAGCCTCCGAACAAGGACAAGCAGACTCAGGAACAGCTTTTTCCCTACAGCTGTTTCCCTACTAAATCTGCCCAATGATACCCCCCTCACACACCACTACAAACTCTTCACCCCTCCCCATCATTAAATCGAAAAAAAAAAAAAAAAAAAAATCTACACACTGTACTGGAAATTTTTATTTTTGTTGCCCTATACCTTACATGTGCAATGACAATAAAGTTGAATCTAATCTAATCTAAAAATGTTAGTTAATACTTATTGGCAACTTATTGTAAAGTGTTACCAATATTTCTTCTTTACAAGTCCTGAATGAATCATTAATGGAACCATTAACTGAACTGGAATTCAAACCAGAGAGCAAAACTGGAATTGTTAGATTGCATTCCCATGCCTGTTTGACAATGTCGATGTGGCACTGAAACCAGTCTTCTCATCTGTTATTGTGGGACGTTAAAGAGCAAATCATCACACACACCTGTGAGCGATAGCTGAGCATTGATTAAAGGCAGGTTTACTTTATCAGGTGCTGTTGGTGTTCACTTTAAGAAAATAAACTATCCGTGAGGAATGCAGCCAGTTCTCTTATGACTCTCACTTGACTGTTAACCATCCCAATTATTTGGCACCAATCTGAATATTTTCTTACTATAAAAGAGCACAGAGTGAAAGTAAACATGTCCCATCGTGTTAATCTGCACATTGAGTGATCAGAATCAGTGCCAGACTGTAAAAATACTTTTTCGAAGTTGTAAATGAAAGATGTATTGCACTGTTACCATAAAATACCATTTAACTCTTTCTAAATCAAAGTGTCATATATTCAGTGCATTAACCGCCATTGCTTTGCGAAATTTACTAGCAATTTTTAAGTGAAAATTGTATCAAAGTAAATATTTTTCAGTGTATTTGCATAAACATTACGCCCCTCCATTATAGATGAGAAGTCCTATGTAGTTATTCTACATCCTTTTTCTTGATATTATGAAATAATACATAAATGTGTGTGTGTGTGTGTGGGGGGGGGGGGGGGGGGGGGGGTAAAAGAGACAATAAATCTACAGGTTACTGTTATTCAGACAACAAAACAATACCTAAATAGAGCAAACAATACCTCTCTCATATATACTGCAAATATAAGTGACATTTTGCACTTGACAGTGTGCCTAATGGAGATTGGGGTAAATTCTGTTCTTTCATCCCACGTAACAAACAGGGAAGCAGCCTCAGGTGTGTGTACACGTGTCGATTGTGATGCTACAATTGCACCGACTGCTTTCTGATTTTAAAGCATAACGACCGCCTGGAGCTAAAAAGTCCAACAAATCGGCTTGCTTTCATTGCCAACACTGTGGGCATCGTGGCTTTAGGGTACCATCCAAAACCCAAGACCCATCTAATGATACCCAAGCTGAAACGGGAGCATGTGGAGGGCTGTATTTGATATGGGCGATGCCCTGAGAGCTGACAGGAATCTGGGACATGAAAAATATCAGATGGGTTACGAGCTGGTACACACAAACACATTTATGGTAAACCAGACTCAAATCAGTGAGCCTAACACAGAAGACAACTGTCTGTGACAAAAGCTGTCCTAAATTTGCCTGCTATTGAAGACAGTCTCAGCCTAGAGGGCTTTGTAAGCTCCACTCAGGCGCGAGATAAGAGGCATCCAGACAGATTAATGTGTGTATGGCACTTTTGGGAAATGGGTCAGTGAGTGAATTGTGCTGGACAGTGAGTACAGCTCTTATTTGTGCAACTGGAAATGAAGGAGGAAAATTAAGCTAAAGTCACGCATCACAACCCTGAGATGGGCTATAAAACTTCGAGAAGCTGGCCTTAAACTTAGCATGCAACTAGGATGGAGTGCATGTGACTGAAAAAAACAACAACATCAAACTGATAGATAGCCGTAAACTAACAATCTTAACTAGATTTTTCTGAAGAAAATGTTGTGAGAAAGTTGTGTGAAAATTCTATGCAGTTTCAATGTGCTCTCGATGATTTTTAGGAAAGTTTAATATGAAAGGTTAGAGATTTTGGAATAGAATTTGGAATAGAATCCTGCATTTCTAGAAGGAATAGAAATGCAGTCTTTTTAGTATAGCGTTCGTCCATGTAGTTGAACATTCAGCCAATGAAATCTTGAAAATTCACTACCATTCAAAGGTTTGGGGTCGGTAAGTTTTTAAAATGTTTTTGAAAGAAGTCTCTTATGCTCACCAAGGCTGCATTTATTTATTTATGTATTTGTTTATTTTTTATGAAAATACAGTAAAAACAGTAGTACTGTGAAAAATGATTACAATTTAAAATAACTTATCTATTTTAAAATATTTTAACATGAAATCCTGTGATGCAAATCTGAACGTTCAGCGTCATTACTCCACTCTTCAGTGTCACATGATCCCTTAGAAAAATCATTCTTTAAGCTGATTTGACACTCAAGAAACATTTTCATATTATGTTCTTATTATAATCAATTAAAAACAGTTGTATTAATATTTTTCTTAAAACTTTGATACAACTTTTTCAGGATTCTTCTTACTATGACCAATAGAAAGTTAAAAACAACATGTATTTGAAACAGAAATGCTTTGTAAGTCTTTACTGTCACTTTGGATCAATTTAATGCATCACAAATTATTAATTTCTTAAAGAAATCTTACTTCAAACCATTGAATGACAGTACAAGTCTTTCCAAACAAAACAAAATGAAAATTAGACATACTGTAGGACCATAAAACAAAAATGACATTTTTAACAGCCACACTTTTGTTTGCATTATATTATTTTGGAACCATGGACCCCTGAAACAAGTTAAGTGGTGCATCAAGCATGAATTGCTCCAGTGGTCATTAAATGCATAAATGTTTTTCCTAATTAACTGAGCTAAATTAACATGTTAAATTGACTGCCCTAATTTATGCATTTACTTGTCATGAATGATGTGCTGGGAGAACGTCTGATTGAGCTATAAGTACTGAGACTGTTTTCTGGTGTATGACACAGCTGCTCAGTTTTGTATTCACATTCTACCCATCCTGTGATACTATATGTGTCAGCTCTTGTTTATGGGGTGTGATTAGTGAGATGAAACTCAGGAGCAGGGGCTATCAGATTACACACACACACACACACACACACATTCTGTTTCTCTGCCAGTACAGTAGAAAACACACTTAGTGGAATTATACAGATCTGGCTGACAGGAAAATGAGTTTGCACTCGTATACACATGCACACACATACATGCCCGCGAGACACACACAGATAGATTTATTCACTAATACAAAGAAAGAAAGAAAGCAAACTCTGCACTTTATATATTATTTCTATACTTTTTCTATTATTTATAGATTATATGAAACAATGTTGAATACAGGTTCAGACAAATTAATTATCAATCTAATGTTTTGCTGTAAACACAATACACACACAGACTCTTGTATACAATCTCTGGGTGGAGAAGGCAAAAACATCAAGTGATAATAACAAGCACCACAAACGTATCTGTGCATGCTGGGACAGTGAGATTTCTAATGGAGCAATTAGAGTCCTTTCCAAAAATGTGGTTTTGCATATTAGTTTTCATAATCCAGATGATGGGAACTTCAATTTTTTTGGCCTAGTTCCTTATTTAACTTGTGCTCATAGTTCATTATAGTTTCTATGCTAGTTTCTATGTTAATGCTTACTTTGGCAGGTCGGAATATCACAGTATTTCCAGTAGATTCCGTCCTCGAGATCTGCGATATAACACCACGGCCGAACATCTCCATCTGGGTTCCTGTGGAAGAAACACAGCCTGTTAAAATCACTGACTTTGAAACCACACACTATTTGAGCTAAAGTAGTTCAACAACATTAATTTCCCCTTTAAGAAAAGTAGTTAACTAAGCTACTAACAAACTCTAGTTGTGGTGATTTTAAGTGACTCTTTCTGTATGTTACATCATTATAGAAGTAGTTGGCGACAAATGACTTGTCTTTATGGGTGAATCACTGAATCATTCATTCAAGTGTTCAAAAATAATTATTCATACAGGAACTATTGCTCATGTGATGTTTCAATATTTACAGTATGAATCACTGGATTGTTTATAAACCAGATTAAAGTGATTAACATTAAAATGAGCCAAAAGGATTCAAACTACACAATATCTGAGAAAGAGAGACTTCTAGCAAGTTTTGGGACATAATATAATGCAATATACTGTAAATATACAATTAAAATAGCAATGCAAACTAACGTTTAAATGTTTTTGAAAGAAGTCTCTTATCCTCACCAAGGCTGCATTTATTTGATTTAAAATACAATAAAAACAGTAATACTGTGAAATAGTGTTACAATTTTAAATCACTGTTTTCTATTGTAATGTATTTTAAAATGTAATTTATTCAAATCTGAATCTTCAGCACCATTACTCCAGTCTTTTCATTGAGATATCCTTCTAATATGCTGATCTGCTACTCATTTCTGATTATTATCTGATATGCTGCTTAATATGTTACATTGTTACACTGTGCTACATTGTTTTCTTTGTTCTTTGATGAACTGAGCATTCAAAAGAGCAGCAAATTATATATTTCTGTAACATTATAAATGACCTTACTGTCAATTTTGATTAATTTAATGAATCCTTGCTGAATCAAAATATTAATTTTCTCAGCAAACTTCTGAACAGTAGTGCAGCTTCTAGCTTCTTGTGAAAAACTAGCTACACTCACTGAAAAAAAAAAGATTAATTGAATTTATTCAATTTCTTTAAGGTAAGTGGTTGCATTAAATTTATTTTAGCTACACTGAAATAAATTTAGTTGACTTATTTTTTTTACTTAAATGTAGCTAAAATAAATTGTTTGCGACCACTTACCTTAAAAAAAAAAAATTATTCAATGTACTATGAAAACAGCTAAAAGATTGTCACGCTACTGAAAAAACAATGCTGAGTTTGTATAGTCGCTGCTTTTGGTTAGTTACTGCAGATAATTTAGTTCAAGCGAAGCTGTCACTAAAGACAAAAGCCTTTTAAAGGGATGTCAGTCAGACAGAAACACCCCCTACAGCGGGAATGTGCTTTATTGAGCCTCTTTCTCTCCCCTGCCCTGTCCATCCAAGCATGTCCACCTCCAGGTCGGCGTCTGCGTGTATGCCCGGGGAAGGGCTTTGTTCCTTTCCAGACAGTGACCTGCGGAGCTCTCCGGCTTTGTCTGCTTCAAAACCCCTTTAAGCTCTCCGGTGTGTACTTTAAACCCTGATGCCCAAACCCTAAAAAGTCTTCAAACAGGGTATTGATTACAAGCACACAGCCAGACGAGGCAGTGATTGGTTGAGTACTTGGTGAACCGAACATTCAACATAAAAAGTCTGAGCGAACCCCGCTACGGGAGCCTGCACCGCCAGAAACAACGATAATTGCGAGAAAAGCTATTCTTCTAGTCTTTTAGGAGTCACAATGCAACATCTCGAGCTCGACCCTGAGGCGACAGCTATCTGATTTCAGCCATTGTGAGGTGGAATCAAAAGGGCGTGCCACGGTCTTTTCTTCCTCTATCAAAAACACTTTCCAGCTTCTCTTCTTCACTCTTTACAACAAGCAAGTGTATTGAGTGAAGCGTCTTTTCATGTGCTTTCTTTTTTGTGTCCGGAGAAACTTAACCTCAGGTTGGAATCAGCTAAACATCTCCCATTTTCCCTCCTTTTTTTCTCTCTTTTCTGTTGAGGAGAATGAGATCTGGCCTGCTAACAAACCAGTCTGGTTTTGGAGCCGAGTGTGTATTTCGACCATCAAGATCGACAGCCCCCTCCAGCCTGATGGGATTTTCATTATGACTCAAATATAATGGCTACTTTGCATAGCTTTTTTTGAATAATGTATTCTCCTGTTCAGGAAAGCCACCTGTTTGGAGTTGAAGTCTTCAGGGCAATTGAGGTACAATGGAGGAGATTAGATTATAAGAGGAATCTGTCTTGTTGGCAGACACATATAAACATACTCATACATCGTGCCAGGTTTCTATATGGCTTTATTTGATCCAGGCTGCCTCTGGGGTCATACGGAGAGCACTTAATGCAACAGTTCACCCAAAAAAATGAACATTTTCTCATCATTTACTCACCCTCAAAACTTTCTATCTTTTGAGGAACTCAAAAGTTTTGAAGAATATCTTTGGACACTTTTTAATGAAAGTGAATGAGTGAGAACTGTGGCCTATTACAGGCCATATTATATATACTGTAGCCTATATATATATATATATATATTAGTGCTGTCAAATGATTAATCGTGATTAATCGCATCCAAAATAAAAGTTTTTGTTTACATAATATACACTCACCTAAAGGATTATTAGGAACACCTGTTCAATTTCTCATTAATGCAATTATCTAATCAACCAATCACATGGCAGTTGCTTCAATGCATTTAGGGGTGTGGTCCTGGTCAAGACAATCTCCTGAACTCCAAACTGAATGTCTGTGTTATTTACATGGTGGCTCTGAGTCCTTTTTGAAGCTTGAAAAACGTAGTCCCCACTCAATCAGTTCAGCTCAAAATTTGCCTTTTTGTATTCTGTGCCAGAATCATACAGGTTTGGAATGACTTAAGGTGAGTAAATGATGACAGGATTTTAATTTTTTTCCATGAACTAATCCTTTAATTTATCTGTTTAAAACCTCTAATTAATCACCTTTCTTCCCTCAAGGGTGAGAGGAGAGCAAGTGCAGTTCCAGACCAGATATAATAAGAGGCTTTGATCACCAAATGCAAGCCTGTTTGCCCCCAGGATTCCTCAAGTGTGTGCATGTGTGTGTGTGCGCAAGAGTGTGTGTGTGTGTCCAGTTAAGCCTGCAGGGTCAAGTCCTTTCAGTGAATAAGTAAAGAATCTCAGGGCCTTTCATGTGTTACCGTAACGAGGGGGACATCATCTGTCCGGACTGGTTAATGGGATGGGGAATTACCCATGCCTTTGGAGATTTATAACATCTTTAAGGAGATGGCAAGACTTTAGAACTGCCCCTAGAAAACATCAACCATCACCCATGAGATCTCTTTTTGTGATTACTCTTCATATTGTCTAGAATGTCATATCATGTAAATACACAATTTTATTTGTTTATACTATGTAAACAGTCAGAGAAAGTCTAAGACCGCACTGAAAATCTGGGTCTCAACATCTAAAACCTGGAAAAAAGATATTCTGAAAAACAATTAAACAATGAAACATGGCATAAAATGAGTCTATAAACAGATTTGTGTCACTGATCATCTGATGTCTTTGTACAGATGTTCTTGATTCCACTGAAGCACAAGATGCACCTTGGAACAAAGGCAAAAGAGGAATAGATACAATTCTAATACATTCATTCATCATTCTGACAATAAAAATCGGTGAAGTAAATATTTGTATTAAAATTTTAAAAAAGCATGTTTCTTGCAGTTTCTTTCTTTCATTTTCAATTGTTTCTTGTAGACTGCAATGATACGGAGAGCAAATAGAGTCTCACGCTTCTCAGATATTTCCCCTGAGTGAAATTCCCTATTAATTTCATGTTTCTCCACTAAAATTTCAGAACAGAACTGTGCTGAGATCTGATTGAGATAACAGTCAAAGTCTGCCATTAATATGGACTCAAAGGTTTCTCATTAAATTCTTCCAAGAACAAATTAATACCAATTAAAGGGATATTTCACCCAAAAATAGAAATCATCGACCATCATTTTCTCACCTTCATGTCATTCCAAACCTGTGCAACTTTCTTTCTTCTGCAGAACACAAAAGAAGGTATTTTGAAGAATGTTGGCAACAGTTTTGATAACATTGTATGATATTGCCACAGCCATATCACCCTGCAGCCCAAGACCGGTTGCCCACTGAAGCTAAGCAGGGTTGAGCCTGGTCAGTACCTGGATGGGAGACCTCCGGTGAAAACTAGGTTGCTGTTGGAAGAGGTGTTAGTGAGGCCAGCAGGGGGTGCTCACCCTGCGATCTGTGTGGGTCCTAATGCCCCGGTATAGTGATGGGACACTATACTGTCAAAAAGCACCGTCTTTCGGATGAGACGTTAAACCGAGGTCCTGACTCTCTGTGGTCATTAAAAATCCCATGGCACTTCTCGTAAAGAGTAGGGGTGTAACCCCGGTGTCCTGGCCAAATTCCCTCTACTGGCCCTTGTCTATCATGGCCTCCTAATAATCCCCATCCACTTGATTGGCTCTATGACTCTCTCTCCTCTCCACCTGTAGCTGGTGTGTGATGAGCGCACTGGCGCCGTTGTCCTGTGGCTGCCGTCGCATCATCCAAGTGGATGCTGCACACTGGTGGTGGTTGAGGAGAGACCCCCACATGATTGTAAAGCGCTTTGGGTGTACAGCAATACACAATAAAAGCGCTATATAAATGCATCATTCATTCATTCATTCATTCATTCATGAACAAAAACACAATTTCTCAAAAATATCTTCTTTTATTTTCCACCATTTCCATTATTGGGTGAATTATCTCTTTAGTTTTTCAGTTAAGTGTATATTCTTACTGTCTACAATTTAAGGAGAAACACCAGAGACAAAGCTCGGACACATCTGAGGATCATCATTACGTCTTCTGAGTAACTTCTGAGAAACACAAATTTCTTCGGAGTATAGATTAAATCATCCGGGATCAAAAAGTACAGAAATAAAAGCTGACATTGGTATGCATTGCAGCAAGAGATAAATATGTGTGCTTAAGGTTGAAATTTTTCTGTGCAATCTTTCACAAACAAAAGTAGAAGGCTTTTCACGGTGACCACAAATATCATTGCGACACTAAATCTGATGTGTAAGAACAATGTGTCGAGCAGTTATGGTTTATTGCAACACTATCTCGCTCCTTTTCACTTTTCTCTCTCTCTCTCTCTAATTTGTTTCAGCATTACTGGCCGTCTGAACTGAGAGAAAACCAGCTGTTCTTGTCTGGCCTGCGTTCAAACGCTTCTCTTTAATAACCGCTTTCCATGCACCATAATCATAAAATTGATGATAAACTTTTAAAATTCTGGCACAGAGCTATTCATAAAAAACTGGGATTCTTTAACAACAAAAGCGTGTAAAATCTATAGTAGGGTAAGACTGAAAATAGCTTTTTCCTGAACGCCAACCTCAGCCACACTATTAGCCCACTGCAGCTAACCAGTATCCAAAGCAAATATGAGCAAGGGAAACTTGCCTAATATGCTCAAAGCCATGCTCAGTCAACATGGCAAACATATGCTGCAGCAGGAATGAGACTCAAGTATGAGCCTGTACACGTGCTGAGATCGACTGCTAAATCGAATAAAAATAACAAAGCAGGTAAATAAACAACAATGCACTTTATAACGTAGCTAACATATTATTCTACATCACTGTAAGTGGGCTGAAGGAGTTGGGACTGTTGTTAGGACAAACTTATTCCATGTACAGTCATAATTTGAGATGCTCATCCAACACTTTTGAGCGACAGTCTATTGTATCTATATCACACAAAGCCACTCTCGATTCAACCACAGCAATTCAAGCCCGCCTCACTGAACTGACATCTGAAAGTGGATAACAAACCATTCAATTTCACAGCTAAGTAAACAACAGTGTAAACAGAAAACGCACAAATGCTTAACGGTTGCTTGCACTTTCGCTTAAGCTAAAGTCTTGACAGATTGAAGATATTAAAGTTTCTCTTGGAAGCAACATACAAAGCAGCAACACACACGAATCAGGCCAAAACTCTCAGGACTTTAAAGTCAACATGGAATGGTTTCACAACCCATTTTACTTCAGTAATGTTGACCAGGCCCTCAATATCCAAACGTACACAGAACTATTCAACAAATTCAGAAAATGAATGGCCAAAACATAAAATATCCCTACAAAGAGTACTGTGATGGATCCATTATCCTTTGTTGGCAATAATACCATTGATTTACACTGAATACTGACTCTATTGACACAAATAAATACTCTGAGTTATACAATGTAGTTTACCATATTCTGGTAATATTTATGTAACACGGTATTTAACATGGTACTTCAAGGTACTTCAAAGAATACCATAGTAATACCATGGCACAGGTCAAAGAAGTCTGGGCATTCTGGGAAATCAGTTGTGAAATCAATTACCATTCTGAAATATTCACTAACCGATTGCTTCTGATTCCAAATGCTAATTTGATTACATTTTTGTGAATCGTTTTGACCGATTCATAGGAGTCATTCAATTGCGAATCGAACTTCTGCCCACTGAAGCTAAGCAGGTTTGAGCCTGGTCAGTACCTGGATGGGAGACCTCCTGGGAAAACTAGGTTGCTGTTGGAAGAGGTGTTAGTGAGGCCAGCAGGGGGTGCTCACCCTGTGGTCTGTGTGGGTCCTAACACCCCAGTATAGTGACGGGGACACTATACTGTAAAAAGCACCATCTTTCGGATGAGACGTTAAACCGAGGTCCTGACTCTCTGTGGTCACTAAAAATCCCATGGCACTTCTCGTAAAGAGTAGGGGTGTAACCCCGGTGTCCTGGCCAAATTCCCTCCACTGGCCCTTATCAATCATGGCCTCCTAGTAATCCCCATCCACTTGATTGGCTCTATCACTCTCTCCTCTCCACCTGTAGCTGGTGTGTGATGAGCGCACTGGCGCCGTTGTACTGTGGCTGCCGTCGCATCATCCAAGTGGATGCTGCACACTGGTGGTGGTTGAGGAG
>NC_136733.1:38923303-39045803 GCF_936440315.1 Barbus barbus | reverse complement strand
AACATTGTGAGTAAATGCATTTGCATTTATTTGCCTTTATGAAATGTATGTGTTCTTTGCCTCACGCTGATCTGCTGTCTGGCAGGTAAAATAAGGAAGAGGAGAAGATGGCGCATCAGGGCAGCGGACAGGTCTGGGGAAAACTGGTGAAAGTCGACGCATCTCCGGATTCAGAGATATTACTCATAAATAGAGAGTGCACGGTGGGGAGAAAAAAAGGTGCGCTGAACATCATCATGATCATGTTAGTTGCCCGGTCTTGTTTTCTGAAATAATTGTTTCGTTTTAAAAGGGTTTCTTCATTTACTTGCTTTTTTCCCCGTAACCTCTTTACAGACTCTTCTGTCTAGATTTACTTATTGACATTAATAGTTATTACTTTTTTTTAACCCTGAAGAAGATAATCAGTCTGAAGCAGTGTCTGCATGTATTAAGCGAGCCCATGCCTTTCACAATACTCTCTTTAGTTCAGCAAACGAACCCCCCACCCCAATAATGACAAAGGCATCTATTGAAGACATGCTCTTGGAATATTAAGTAGTTTTTTTGTGTTGTGGTGGTGTGCAGGGAAAGGTTGTATCCCTTTGACTCTGTCTGGTTTTTATCCCGCTTAAATTAATATTAATCCATGTGTCTGTTTGGTTCTGTGTGCTTCACAGTAACATTGGACACTGGTTATTATCAGAACCGAGACACTTCATTACTATAATAGACTAGAGTCATTTTTAACTTCACATCACTATACTTCATTTAAGACTTACATTCCTAATGTGTCGAGGCGAGAAAGTAATGGGCCAGGTCAGGAAGAGAAAAGGTGCTTGACGAAAAGAGGAGCGTGCTTTATTAAAGTCGACATGAAAATGTGTTTGCAACCAATTTTACTTTAGTAATTTGATATAAATAAAAATAAATTTGAATAAAAATTTGAATATCGTGAAAGTTCATTTTTTCTTGTAACTTATTTCAAAAAGTGCAACTTTCATATATTTTAGATTCATTGCATGTAAAGTAAAACATTTCAAAAGTTTCTTTGTTTTAATTTTGATGATTAGAGCTAACGGCTCATGAAAGTCAAAAATCAGTATCTCAAAATATTTGAATATTTACATTTGAGTTTCAATTAATGAGTACAGTATCAATTCTGGGTATCTCTTGTTCTTTGAAACCACAATAATGGGGAAGACTGCTGACTGCTGGGAAGTTCCTTATCACATTTATTCCATAGATTTACCCCTTTAACAGATAAGCACCTACTTTTTGCATTAGTTCTTCATGCTTTTCTCATTTTCACACTGCTAAAGCTGGCATTTTAGGCTATAAAGACCTACTTTCTTTCTTTGGAATAACACAGTGATGGGTGGATTGTACACAATAAGAATAAGAATATAGCACATTTTGATTTATTGTTGACTTGTGTTGATATCATAACCTCACAGGCATATTTTCTTTATAGATTGTGACCTCTCATTCCCGGCTAATAAACTGGTCTCAGGGAATCATTGCAAAATCACTCAAGATCAAAACTCAGGAAAGGTGTGGCTGGAGGACATGAGGTAGGACCGCCTGTTTGACATCATGAGGTCTTTCTAGTAAGACACAAACTATTGAATAATTTCATGCCTATATCATGCTCTTTCCCTCTTTTTGTCTACATAGTTTATTAGTTTATATAGTATTAGTAAAAGCTAGGTCTCTATTATATTAGTATATAAATGTCAAATAAAAGTAAATATTTATTCATATAAATAAATAAATGTTTTAAATATAAAAATGTAGTAAATTTAATTTGACGTGGGCACCAAAATGACAGCTTGTCTATGACCCATATATTTTAAGTTCTTATATTTAAAGATTTCACCATGCATTGATTACAGCAAGAAAGAGGGATGAGTGTTGTGTACATTTACAGAACTAATATTATTTTCAAAGACTGATGTATAATGCTACAGTAAAATTTTTCACAAGTAGATGTACCAGTAAAAAACTTAAGTAGAAGCAGTTGGTGTTAATTCTTTTTAGTTCTATTAAGTTTTTGCAAACTATACTGAGTTGCTTGTAATTACATTAGTAAGTGAATTCAATTAATGACATGCTTGGCCCTGCGGCAAATATACATCCAATTCCCACATGACATTTAATCTTTGCTTTGGTGAATAATTAATTGTAATTTGGTTAATAGTAAGAGGATGGAGATACAGTAGTGGATGTGTGTGTCTGGAAACGGCAAGCGTCCCTCCCTTCCTTCCTTGATATCCTTCCTTGTACAACTTTCTCTTTGCTATTTTTTAACTAGGCGCTTTATTTTGTCTCTATTCATTATCTTGAAAGAAATAGTCGATACTTGGGTCGATTAGTTCTTCCTGGATCAGGCAATTAAAAAAAAAAAACTAAACAAAAAACAGATAAGTTCATAAACGGGCAATTAAGTGGACATGCTTGGAAAAGTTCCTCAGGCATTTCGAATTGTGTCAACAGTGACGTTTACTAATAACTTGTCATAATCATTTCCTATAATAAAATTCACAAATGTAGCCATTTAACCGCTGAATGGCACTCATAGAAAAGGATCCATGAAATTCATAATTACTATAATATTTGCTTGATGATGGTCTGTTTGTTTCCGTCAGCACCAATGGAACCGTGATCAACATGTCCAAAGTGGTGAAGAAAGAGACACACTTACTGCAGAATGGTGATGTCATTCACTTTGTGTACAGGAAGAATGAGCCGGAGCAAAGTAAGTTTTCACATTTAAGCATTTTCTGTTTCTATAGTATAGTTGCATCCAAACAGATGAGACAGATTGGCCACGTCACTCATCTATTTTCGGTTTTGCAGACATTGCTTATGTTTATCAGGCCATCAGGGCACAGGAAAGTGCCTCGCAGGACACTGAAGGTAAATACATTTTGAATATGACGTTTCTTGAAATCCTAATTTAATCCTCATGCCATTTTTTGACAGTTTCTGAAAGTTATGGTGCGTTCACACTAGACGCGAATGAAGCATTAAGCGCCGGTGATTTACATGTTAAGTCAATGCAAAGTTGAAAAATCTGAACTTTGGCGAATATTCGCGTAGGGTTAACCCATCAGGAGCTTGCTCTAGTAGTGACGTGATTACGACGTAGTGAGCGGAGGCAGAAATCCGAAACAACAATGGAGGACAAAATCATCGTCGCTGTATGTGGATACCCAGAGCTGTACGATACATCTTCGTACTTTTATAGAAACAGGAATAAAAAGGATCTTGCTTGGAAGAAAGTGAGTGAGGAGGTCGGACAATCTGGTAATTTGTAAAAAACGCTTTTTACTCAATTTGAGCTATATATATACATATTGAGACTATACAAGCTAGCTAAAGCCGGCAAATTGAGATTATTCGCCGTATTTTACAACTACTTTCCCGCTGACGAGTTGATGTGTTTATTCAGAGGAAGTGTGCAGAAAGAAGTGGAAGAGTCTGAGGGACACACATTTAAAGGAGATGGAGAAAAGGAGTGGGTCAGCAGCAGGGTCAGGGAAAAAGTCGAAGTACTCTGCGGTCCTGTCTTTCCTCGACCCCTTCGTCTCCCGACGGGAGACAAGCGGGAATATGGAGAGGGGGGATGAGGAGAATCAGGCGCAGGGTACGACCACCCCGAGGACCAGGGCGAGACAGAAGCAGCAGCAGCAGGGCAGTCAGAGACAGGAGGTGTGTTGACAAGTGAAGCAACACAACAGGGCATATATGTTGTTTTAGTTTATTTTCTTATAAAGCACATTTCTACTGCCTTCAGAGCAGCCCAAAGTGCTGTAAAATGCATTCCAAAAAAAACAAACACAAGCAATGACACACACAACATCTTAAAAAGGAAAACATTCATTACGTCTCTCCTATACTATAACAATCTAAACTTGAACAAAAAATTATTGAAAAATTATGAAAGATTTACAAGAGTTAAAATGTTCAAGCGTCCAACTTTATTCACGCAAGTCGCGTCTGGTATGAACGCCCCATTAGAGTTTTATCTTTGATCTCCATAGATGCTGGAAGAGAAGAAGATTCAGATCTGACGGAAACCGAGAGTGAACCAGTTCCAGTGGAGCCTGTTATTGTGAAGCCTCTACCTCAGTCTGGGCCTGAGGATCCTCAGCCATCTACCTCCAGCTCTTCCTTCCTCTTCTACAACATGCCCTTATCTACCTGCTCTGGTAATTACCGTCCACACTGCAAGCACTCTTTCATGCTTGCAGTTTCAAGTTGCTTTGATAAGAAAATGACTTGTATATAAGTGTAAATGCATTGGCTTTCTATACTGCTGTTCATCTATGCATTGAGTTTTTCAGATTTAAGGCCCATTCGGAGTCATTAATGTTAAACAACAAAAGATGTTAAATAAATGTATACTTAAGTAAACCTATTGTATCTGAAAAACGAGTACCAAAAAATGAAAATTTATTCCAGTTTTCCCCAAATTCAATCCTTGATTCAAATTTCTCATAAGCTTAATTGATTTGGTATAAAGAGAGAAGAATTAATGACTATTTTTGTTTGAAGACTACATAAAAAATTGCTACCAAAATAAATGTTGGTAACTGCAGTTTGACTAAAAGTTGACAAAAATGCAATGACTTTTCGTCGACTAAAACTATGAAAGACTCAAATGACTAAAATGTGACTAAGACTATTAAGCATTTTCAAGATAAAGACTAAGACTAAATCAAAAATGCCTGCCAAAATTAACACTGATTCGGACCAAGGATGATAAATATAACGATAAAGATATGGTTTTAGAAATCATTCTGAGAGAATTCAAATAATAGCTGAGTTCAAAACTACTGATAACGGCACAGAGGAACAATATGCTTGGAATCACTTCTTCAGAACCATTTGTTTCTAACTGATGAACAATCAAAACGTTCAAACAAAATGCTATCATGAATTACTGTGGATGCTCAGGGCTTGCAAAATCGCTAGCCTGACGTCCCGGAGCTATTGTGTTTTCCAGTCGGGCTACCAAATGTATCACTGCCCTACCGACGGGCCTTAAATACAGGGGTCCCACGCAGTGTTCCCTCTAAACTGAGCGCGCTCTTCTTCCACCGCGGCCGCGCAGAAGAAATAATGTGCCTCGCGCACACATAAATGAGTTGGGAAGCCATATGATCGAATGCCGCCAGTAAAAAGGAAAGAATAGCAATGCTCGGGCAAACCGCTATAGAGCTGATGTCACGACAGAGTTAGAACCGGTTTCATAGAAAGAGAACGATGCACCAAATGAGTCGCTGGAGAAACGGAATACTTCAATGGTTGCGGTGCGCTCAACACGAGAGACAACGCAAACGCAATGACGTGAAATAAAACGTCCTCATGTATTAAAGAAGAGGGCCTTGATTAAGTGCTGGAAATAGTGGAGGATGGGTAACAAAACTCAGTTACCCAGCTTAAGTTTTTATTCTATTATATTCTGTTCTGTCAGTTTAAATAGTTTGTTTTGATAATATATTATGTTAGGGCTATATTATAAACCTGATAAATAATTGACCTTGTTTTTGAGTCTTTGACTGAGTCTCTTGCTCATCAAGGCTGTATTCCTTTCAAAAATACAGGAAAAAAAAACAGTGAAATATTATTGCAATTTCTAATATTGGTTTCCTATTTTAATACCTATACTTTATAATAGCATTTATTCCTGTGATGCAGCGCTGTATTTTCAGCATCATTACTCCAGTCTTCAGTGTCCCATGATCCTTCAGGAATCATTCTAATATACTGATTTATTATCTGTGTTGAAACTGTTCTGCTGCTTCATATTTATTTGGAACCTGTTACTTTTTTCTTTGATTCTTTGATTTAATAAAAAGTTTAAAAGAACAGCATTTACTCAAAATAGAAATATTTTCTAACAATAGAAGTCTTTACTATCAATTTTATCCATTTAACACATCCTTGCTGAATAAAGTTTATTTAACTTTCTTTAAACTTTTTGAAAGTATCTTTAAAAAAGAAAGAAAACATTTTCTGACCCCAAACTTTTGAATAGTTTATATTAACAAAAAAGTAACAAAAAATCTCCATTTTGACTTTTTTATTTTTTTTAAAATATCACAGGTCCCAAAAAATACAGTATAAAAAATTAAATAAAAAAGCAGTACAACTGTTTCCAACATTGATTAAAAATCAGCGTATTAAAATAATTTCTAAAGGATCATGTGACTCTGAAAATACTGCTTTGCTTCACAGGAATTACTTACATTTTAAAGTATATTAAAATAGAAAACATTTATTTTAAATTGCAATAATATTTCACAATATTATTTTGTGAAATAATATTCAGTATTTTTTATCAAATAGATACAGCCTTGATGAGCAAAAGAATCCTCTTTAAAAAACTGTATTGATCCAAACTGTTGAACTGCAGTGTATTGTTCAGTAAAAATGATTTCTCAGGAAACCTAAAATGTACATCATTTAGTTACATCAAGGGTCAAATCAAATATAAATAGCACATTAAAGTTAAAAGTTACACACTTTTTTGTGTGCATGCTGTACAGGTCTGGTGTAAAGAATGCTTTTGCTCAGGTGCCCGAAATGTCTGACCGATAGAGAGAAGTTTTGCTCAGCAAGAAAAAAATTAGAGGGAACATTGCTCCCATGGGTCCTTAAATTTGCTACAACTAAGTTTTTAAGGCCTTATACCATTTAACGTATTTAAAACTGTCTATGAAATCATTTTTAAATAGATTTAAGAATTCTGCAGATACCTTGTAAATAGTAAAATAAAACTCTTTCCTTGATATTCGTTGATATTTGTGTATTGAAAATGTTTTTGATTGACATTTATGGTCTTTATTTTATTTGGGCTTTCAAAATCTGAAGACTACCTGCCCGAAGGGCTACCAGGGATTTAGAAATTTTGCGAGCCCTGATGCTGATATAGTTCTTATCTTTATAGTTATCATTTTTGATATGTGCAAGCTTTTACAGTGTTGACATACTCAAAAAATCCATAAAAAATACTAAGAAATTTATATCGCTGTATGTACAATTCAGCAGATGTGTCTGCAAAGAAGAACCCAGCGAGTTCTTCGGTTGTTTGTAAAGGAGAATCAGAGATGACTGCACCAGCGAGCAGCCCTGGGGAGCCGGTCATCAATCACACTCGCCTGAAGTGGACCTGCTGGACTGAGGGAGGACAACAGACGGAGCCCGAGGTGGAAATGCAGAGGAAAAGAAGAAAAATTGACAAAGGTGCTGTAACACAGTTTTGGTCAAATTAATAGATGTGACATGTTGTAAGTAATTTATGATTTCTGTCTATTTTGAGTGGTCTGAGTATCTGTATTATGGCATAATAATATTCAGACTACTCTGAAAGAGTTTAAAAGCGTTTTAGGCTTTGATGGTTTAAGATTTCCATCTACACAACCGTTCAAAAACTTTCTCATACTCGCCAAGGCTGCATTTATTTGATCAAAAATACAGTACAACTAGTAATTATTACAGTTTAAAATAACTGTTTTATATTTTAATGTATTAAAATGCAAGTCTGAATTTTCTGTAGTCATTACTCCAGTCTTCAATGTCACATGATCATTCTAATCATTGTAATATGCTGATCTGGTGCTTAAGTAACATTTCTTATTATGAATGTTGAACAATTGCTGCTTAAAGTTTTTGTGGAAACAGTGATGCTTTTTTCAAGATTCTTTGAATGGAATGTTGAAAATAACAGAATTTTTATTTGAAATATAATTTTTTTACATTTATAAATGCATCTTTATTTGAAAATGCTTGCTGAAATCTTGCTGACTTTTAAATGGTAGTGTGT
The DNA here is from genome assembly GCF_936440315.1 of Barbus barbus. NCBI lineage: Eukaryota > Metazoa > Chordata > Actinopteri > Cypriniformes > Cyprinidae > Barbus > Barbus barbus. The sequence continues at coordinate 39,037,990 of NC_136733.1, read as the reverse complement.
ACCTGGTTTTAACATGCATTTGAGAACTGTTCTACAGTATAAACACTTCCTTTATGTCTGTCTGTCCTGCAGATGATCTGAATGGGTGTGGATCTTCTCACAGTGACTCTGCTGTTTCTGCAGCAGCTCCTCAGGTCTCTCTCAGAGGAGCAGCAGGGAAAGAGAAAACTGAGGGAGCCACTACAGACAAAATGGAAGAATCCCTCACATGCATCGTCTGCCAGGACTTGCTGCATGACTGTGTCAGGTCAGTCCAACGTGCACAAATCAACACTCACACCCGAATGGACCAGAGCATAAATCCCTTTTAGTTGTTTTATTAATTATAAATCATCTAAAGGGATGGTTCACCCAAAGATGAATTGAAGGTGAAGTAAAAGATGACAGAATTTTAGTTTTTGTGTGAACTATCCCTTTAAGAAGGATTTTAAAAAGGTGTGTGGAGGCTGAATTTGAATGTGTGTGTGTGTGTGTGTGTGTGTGTGTTTGGTACAGTCTTCAGCCCTGCATGCATACGTTTTGCTCTGCCTGTTATTCTGGCTGGATGGAGCGTTCCTCCCTCTGCCCCACCTGCCGATGTCCTGTGGAGAGGATCCGTAAAAACCACATCCTCAACAACCTGGTGGAGGCTTACCTTCTCCAGCACCCAGGTACTGTGTAACACCGCTATTCTCACTTTGTATTAAGGCCTGTTCACACCGAGTCAACTAACTACACAACATGAGAGTATTAACCGTTTACAAGCTATCTTTAACTTTGTTTTTAATTAAGCAAATACCTAGGCAAAGAGACAAAAATAAAAGTGTCCAAGAGTTTACAGAGATGTGTTACTTAGCAGAAATATGCCTAAGCACAAGATTTCAATGAGAGTGGCACTTTTAAACTAGAAATAACTACTACTACAAATCAGATGGTCAGGTACACTATTGTTCAAACGTGTTTTTTTTATATATATATATATATATATATATATATATATGTGTATATATATATATATATATATATATATGTGTATATATATATATATATATATATATATATATATATATATGTATATATATATATATATATATATATATATATATATATATATATATATATATTTTGAAAGAAGTCTCACTAAGGCTGCATTTATTTTATCAAAAATACAGTAAGAACAGTGTTATTGAGAATTATTATTACAATTTAAAATAACCGTTTCCTATTTTAATATATTTTAAAATCTAATTTATTCCTTTGATGCCAAAGCTGAACTTTTAGCAGACATTATTCTCCAGTCTTCAGTGTCACCTGATCCTTCATTCTGATCTATCATACTGATACTGATTTTTTTTGCTCAAGAAACGTTTCTTATAATTGTCAATGCTGAAAATAGTTACTGCTAATTATTTTTGTGGATACTTTTTTTCAGAAAATTTACTAATCCCTAACCTTTGAACAGATTTTTTAATTTTTGTGGCTTTTTTTTGTTTGTTATAATTGTTGATAGAGAAGTGTCGGAGTAAAGAGGAATTGCGCAGCATGGATGCCCGAAACAAGATCACACAGGACATGCTGCAGCCAAAGGTCGAGCGCTCCTTCTCGGACGAGGAGGGTAGTTCAGACTATCTGTTCGAACTCTCAGACAATGACAGCGACATATCTGACATGAGGTCAGCAACCGTTATCCATTAAGTGTTTTTGTTAAAAGGAAGTGCCGTCATACAGTGGTGGCCAAAATGATTATAACAATAGTATTTTCACCAGCTAAAGTGAGTTATTTCTATCTTTTGCTGTAGTGTGTCAGTAGGAAATATCAGTTTACATTTCCAAACATTCATTTTTGCCATTAATTGTAGTAATCCAGTCAGATTTTTGAGATCTGATCTGATCATCGTCCAGTCTGTCTGGAATAACATGAAGAAACTGAGACAGACTAAATCCAGAAGAACTGTGTGGAGCACTGGCTGTTGTCAAACAAAAATCTCACTGGATTATTACAAATAACGGCAAAATGAATGTTTGTAAATGTAAACTGATATTTCCTACTAACACACTACAGCAAAAGATAGAAATAACTGACTTAAAACCATTTTAGCTGAAAATACTAGTGTTCGAATCATTTTGGCCACCACTGTATATAATATTGCGTATTATAATTTTTTCTTGAAGTAGAAGTTTAAGAAAGGAAAATCCAGTTACCCCAATGATTATAGTGTTTTCTTACTTATTGAATGTTAGCTAAAATTGTGATTCTCTTGGATCTAGAGTAGATGATCCTACCTCTTAAAATAGTAGATGACCTATCAGTTGGTTCTATCAAGTACTTAAGTGATTACTGAAACACACCCTGATCTAACATGTTTGTTCTCAGTCAGCCCTATATGATGTGTCGGCAGTGTCCAGGTTATCGGAAGGAGCTCAGCTCTGCCCCGTGGATCTGTGAGCCCGCTCAAACCGAAGGGCCTGGAGATGGCCCCTCCACATCCTCTGACACCTCACCAGGTTATTCATGTTCACCCTTCAGTCAGACCAAGAGGTGTAAAGAGTACCTGAAAGCCATACATGAGTAAAAGTATAGATACCTTAGAGTGAAAATTACTCCACTACAAGTCGCAAGTCACCAATTACAAAACAACTTGCCCAAAACTCTTAAGAGCATCTGATTTTAAAAGCACTTTAGTGTTTTACTTATAATTAATATAGATGCCCTAGTCAAAGAGACATGCCAGTGAAAAACTATAATGTTGTGGAGAAGCTGGGGAAAACAGGCAGAAGCAAGGATCTATGTGCAGGTATTTATTGGAAAAACTAGAACAAGCAAACCAAAGGGAACAAAAAATATGTCTCTTCAGTATAACGGATAAATAAAATAATGTTAAGTCAAATTAAAAAGTCAAAGCTGTGCTGGTTTCGGCCTCATGTCATATATAAAACACCTGTGATTCACAACTACTTGCTAAGGAACTCGTGTTCACGTAAAGTAGATTTGTTGACAAGTTTAGGTGAGAAAGGGCAAAACGCACAAGATATAGTCTTTCAGTGCCCTGTAGCTGGCGATGTCACGTCTTTAGCAGAAATAAACTGCTGCAGAAAAAGCTTTAGGTGCCATGCAAAATTGTAATGTGTAACTGCAACACTCATGACAGATACATTAGAGTAAAGTGTACAGATAATCATTCAAAAAAATGTAGTGAAGTAGAAAGTAAAAGTTGCTATTATCTTTGATACTCAGTAAAACTACAAAGTATCCAAAAAGATACTCGGGTACAGTAATTAATTACATTTACTCCAATACTTTACACCTAGACGATTCGCTCACACACTAACAGACACATCCATGCAATTCTTCATGTTCATAAATGCACTGTGTTCCTGCTGCAGCTCCTCAGGAGTTCAGATGTCCTCCTCAGGGCAGTCACCTCATCTGCTCCTGCTGCCTGCAGCCCATGCCTGACCGCCGCTTTGAGCACCTTCCCCCTCAGGTGTCTCCGCAGCACTGTGAGTGATCCTGACACCTGTCTGTCAATGTGCTCCAGCCTCCGGGAGTCACCTGATGATTTGTCTGTTGGTTTGACCAGGTATGGTGTGCCAGAAAGCGTACTGTCATGTGTACTGGGGCTGCCAGCGGATCGGCTGTCACGGCTGCCTAGCGCAGTTCAGCGGTAGGTTTCTGAGCGGTTAAGATTTCTGTATGAAATGTTATAATACTTTATTGTATAATAACGATTATGATTATTTCTCCTCACAGAACTTAACCTTAATGATAAATGTCTGGATGGAGTTTTTAATGGCAATCAATATGAGTCTGAAGTCCTTCAGGTGAGTACAGTTTGTTTTCTGATACTGTGGGATCAGTGCTATTTTAGAATTACTATTATAGTATCTACTAGTGTTTTGAATTAGCTTTTATTTTCATTTAGATTTTAGTAATTTTGTTATATTCTTTTGTCATTTTTATTATTATTTATTTTAAATACATCTATTTAGCTTTCATTTATTTTTTTTCAATTTTAGTCATTTTAGTATTTCAGCTTAATTTCAGTTAGTTTCCAAGGCAACATTTCTCATTGTTTTCCCTTTTTTTAAGATAATATTTTTTCCTAATATATTTCATTTTTTTAAAACTTCAGCTTAATTATATATATTTGTAATAGTTTCCTGTAGCGATACAAACACTGTGTGGAATTTGAACAAATCCCTAACTTTAATAAACTTGTGTTTGTGCTACAGACAAATTATGTGGATAAGAGTTAAGGAGAACTGTGCTGTTACTTTTCACATTTTTTGCCTGATTGATGATAAATTGAGCAAAAAAAAAAATCACATTGTCTGACATAGGCTGCTAATACATAGATTAAAATAATGAACTTAATCTGATTATCTCAAGATACAGTAACATGTTATTGCATTGAAAAAAAAATACATAAGATTAATTTATTCCCATGGGCATTTTTCATATCTTAAACTAAACTATAAATGCATTTCCCCCATTTTTCCACTTGGAAACCCAGCCCTCTAAACTGTTAATTTCTGCTTTTTTCGTGGCAGAATTATTTGGCTTCTCGAGGAATGAGCTGGAGGCATATGCTGCAGGAAGCGCTTCAGGCTGTACAGCAGGGCCTGTACCAGCTCTCTGGTAACTGCGCTTTGGTCATATTGAGAAATGTCGAGGATTAGGCACAGCTTGAAGTAAGGGTGGATAATATAAAGGAAGAAAATCACAATATTCCTGAATATTTTGGGGATATTTTCACATCACAGAGATCTTTAAGTTTTTTGTCTTTTTCTCTGAACGTAACGTAATTGGAAGCCCCATTTTCTAACATGTGGTTGCAAATTATATTATATAAAAAGAAAAGTGTGTACCAGCTGATTCATCATTTCGCTGTCACACATCCCTGTGATTAAGAAACAGAATGTCAATGCATCAGTTAATGAAATTAACAGTAAATGAAAAATCACTTTTGTTCATATGTGCATGTTTCAGATTACAGAATCACTGCCAACTCTCTGCTCTGCTACTGCTGTGGACTTCGCACTTTTAGAGAGCTCGCATATAAATACAGAGAACATATTCCTCCATCAGATCTGCCAGGTAAGACTCTTGTGCAATAAAGTACCACAAAGCTGCACAGTCATATTAGCATCACAGAATGTGTTTAATTCCCCTCTACTGTAGGTAGACATGAGGCCACATATATCAAACTGTACAATTAAATTGAAATGATAAAAATGTGTTTTTACATGCAGTAAGGTTTTTTTTCTTCCACAGATTCTGTGACTGCCAGACCAAACTGTTACTGGGGACGCAACTGTCGGACTCAAGTGAAACCACACCACGCTTTGTAAGTCAGCGACATGTAAAATCTGGAAATTAATTTTTAATTTGATATCCATCCTGATAGAGTCGCAACTTCAAATCTAATGTCTTGCCTGTCCAATTCAGTTTAAAGTACTTTATTGGCATGATTATGTTTACGTACTGTTTTGCAAAAGCATTAAGCGCATCTCTGTACATTTATGTCCATCCTGAGAAGCGCGTCACACTTATGTCCACCAGTAGAGGGCAGCTAATGAGCATGTATTGTAGTGTCAGTCTGCAGTACAACTACATAGGCCTGTTTGTCAGGACATGGTCAGTTTATGTCAAAGTTCTGTTAGTCAGGGGTTCTGTGGGTCTTATAAAGTCTTAATTCACTCTTCCACAAATTAAGGCCCAAAAAGGTCTTAAACCAGATCAGAAAGCCTTAAATTCAAATTGTCTGCACTTCAAAAAATATGCTCAGTCTGAATATTTTCTTTTGGTTTCCAATACAAATATCCAAACATCCTTAATTCAAGATACATTGTGGTGCAAATTAAATGTATAAAGTCTTGTTTTCTGAGAAAAGTAACACAATTTATCGCATTAATATTTAAAACAAGAACGAATATCTGTCAGCAGGTATGAAAACTTTTTTTTGTTGTTTCAAAAAACAAGACATTTTTGTCATTTTGCTTCACAAAGTAAATGTTTTGATTTAAGAATATTTAGACATTTACAGAGCTATTCAAGCTTTTTTTGTTGTAAAAAAAAATGTTATTGACAAGATAGACCTTAAGACTTTATTGACGTATTGTGTTCTATTCGATTAGATTAGATTAGATTCAACTTTATTGTCATTTATGCAGAGTACAAGTACAGAGCTAATGAAATGCAGTTAGCATCTAACCAGAAGTGCAAGAATATAGTGTTTTATATACATATAAGTGCAGAGTAAGTGAAGATATGATTTACAGAATATACAGTGGAATTGCTATATACAGTATTGAGCAGAGTATATACAGAATATAAAATAGGAATGCAATGTAGGGATTGTATGTACATTATGAACAGAGCAATGTAGATTATATAGATTACAGATTATATATACACATTATGAACAGCAGAAACGTGAGAACAGTGGTAATAAATAAATACAGCTGGATGAGTGTGCAAAGTATTGATAGAACAATGTATTCTATGCAAAATAGCAGTAGTGCAATATTTTATAGAAATAGTTTACTGTGCTTGTACAGTAACAACTTTAGACAGTTTATAGTGTAATGACTTGAACGATGTGCAGTCTGTGCAAAATATGAGTAGTGCAAATGCATGTGTTTAAAGTACTGTGACCAGTGCAGTAATAAGCAGGTGCAGGTTAGATTGGTGGTGTGGCGTTCAGAAGTGTCACAGCCTCGGGGAAGAAGCTCTTCCTGAGCCTACTGGTGCGAGAGCGTAGGCACCTGTAACGCCTGCCGGATGGAAGGAGGGTGAAAAGTCCATGGTTAGGGTGAGAGGCATCCTTGATGATGTTTCTTGCCCTGCCCAGACAGCGCTTATAATAAATGTTCTCAATGGAAGTTAACTGGGTGCCGGTGATCCGTTGAGCAGTTTTCACCACCCGCTGGAGTGCTTTGCGGTCAGATGCGGAGCAATTGCTGTACCATACTGAGATGCAGTTCGTGAGTATGCTCTCAATGGTACAGCGGTAGAATTCCACAAGGATCCTGGGATTCAGGTGAACTTTCTTAAGGCTCCTTAAGAAGTAAAGGCGCTGCTGTGCCTTTTTGACCAGAGTAGAGGTGTTATGGGACCAGGTGAGGTCATCAGAGATGTGGATGCCAAGGAACTTGAAACTCGACACACGCTCCACTTCAGCTCCGTTGATGTAGATGGGTGTGTGTGCATGACTCCTAGTCCGCCTGAAGTCCACAATGATCTCCTTTGTCTTCTGGGTGTTTAGCTGTAGATTATTGGTGGCACACCATACAGCCAGGTGCTGCACCTCATCCCTGTAGGCTGATTCATCGTCATCCTTGATCAGGCCTACCACCGTGGTGTCATCTGCAAATTTGATTATGGTGTTGGAGCCATAAACAGGAACACAGTCATGGGTGAAGAGGGAGTACAGGAGAGGGCTCAGTACGCAGCCCTGTGGCACGCCGGTGTTCAGGGTGATGATGGAGGAGGAGAGGTTATCTAACTTGACGGACTGAGGTCTGTTAGTCAGAAAATCTAGAATCCAATTACAGATGGGTGTGCTGATTCCAAGCTGGCTGAGCTTGGAGATCAGCTTGGAGGGGATTACTGTATTAAATGCAGAACTGAAGTCCATGAACAGCATTCTCACATGTGTGTTTTGACTGTCCAGGTGGGTGAGGGCAGAGTGAAGCGCTGTTGAGATGGCGTCCTCTGTTGACCTATTGTGGCGATAGGCAAATTGGAATGGGTCCAGTGTAGCAGGGAGACAGGATTTTAGGTGGGATGCAACCAGTTTCTCAAAACACTTGGCAATGATGGGGGTGAGTGCAACAGGACGGAAGTCGTTAGGGACCGAGGCAGTGGAATGTTTCGGTACTGGTACGATGGTGGAGGTTTTGAAGATAGTGGGGACAGTTGTTTGGGCCAGGGACAGATTGAAAATGTCCGTGAAGACCTCAGCTAGCTGCTCCGCACAGGCTTTAAGCACACGACCAGGTATTCCGTCAGGGCCAGCTGCCTTCCGTGCATTCACCTTACGCAAAGTGGAGTAAAATTCAGTTCGTTCCTTACATTTACTTGGTCTTAAAAAGGTCTTGAATTTACTTCATAAAACCTGCGGAAACTCTGGGTAATGATCATAATCATGCTCATTAATTCAGATAACAATGAATCTTAATCTGTCATTTTATTTTCTCCTCTTTCAGGAAATTCAACCATGTGTGTGAGCAGACGCGGTTTAAGAACTAAAGCTGGAGGAATTTGACAGCGGTGGTTCTGGGTAACTGATCTGCTGCGGGCACGTGTTATACCTCTGTACACCTCTAGATGGCAACTTTACATATGCAAAGTCAATCAGATGATGATAAATCAATCATCCTGGAGTATGGTGTCAGGGCATGGAAACATCTGATCTGGATCTGCACTGTGTGTAGAAGCAGACGCTAGTTTTCCATGACGGACCGACCGTCACTCTTTCAGTATGCACTCTTCTTTCCACTATGCTGTTGACATGCTTTCATGCTGCATCTCTGCTTATAATTGTAAAACGAGAAAACCTTGGCAATCACCTTTTCATGCAAAAAGCTCTTTAGCTTGAACCTTATACAATATACAAAATATAAAACTAACCTATGGTGCCTAAGAGTCAGTCAACTATGAGTGCTCTTTCTTTGCATGTCACACATACTTCTTCCATTTTTAATGTTCTTTCACTATTATCATTAACTGCTCAAGACATTTAAATGCTACTGAGAATGTTGAATATGCATGTTATAAAAAAGGGATGATCGTGTTGGTGACTCAAAACTAGTGCACTAAACTTTCACACGGATTCAGCATTTGCATTCTGTTCATTATTTGGGCAGTAAGCCATGTGAAGAAAAGGTGTTTTTTTTCACTCATTTTATATCGCACTGCAGGGGATAATCAAGTCAAACCTGATTTATAATAAAGGCTTAAATGCTTTCGCGCATCTCGTTATGATTATGGAATTTTTGCTTTTGACTCTTCATATGCAAACAATGCCAGTTTTTAGCTAGTCAGTGGATGATGCTTTTCCTAGCGTTGTCCTATGTAATGAAGATATTTTAGTTTTTCTTTGACTTGTAGGATTGGTGATATTATAGGTAGATGGTAGGGCCATATAATAGCTGTTTAAATATATTAATATTTTCTGACTAGGCTAGAGCTGTATTTCTGGGCTAGTAAAATTTTTTTTTTTCTTTTCTTATTCCCATCTTCCCCAAGAAGTTTTATTTGAGTTGGTGTATATTTTTAACACTCAGCTGATTCTTGTTTAACTTGGTAAACCACATTGGTTTTAGCCATAGTTCTTCCAATTAGCTTTTTTTTTTATATATATGAAAGTTTTAATACACTGTGTTAACTGTTTCATGGATCACATTGGCTTCCTCAGTGTATAAAATGTGGCATTAAAGCTACAAGAAAATTCTTAAAGTTAAGAACATTTTACCCTTCAAACTTTTTTATTAAAATTATTATTATTTTTTTTTCAGATACCTGAAAGTAGGCACATGCTATATCTCATCATGTTCATTGTGATGTTTTGTAAATATTTCCAAAAATCTTGCAGGGTACACTTTACATAAAGTTGGAAATATTTTTGCTTTTTTGCCTTGTGCATGTTTTTGGGGTCTGTTGTTCCTCACACCACAGCATTCTTCAGAGGCTCAGATTAGACTTCCTACAACTATAGAGGTCAATCCTCTACATCCCTCACCAGCGCTTTAATGAAGGTGGACAGAAGGGCTCAGCACTCTCACACACTGACCTAATGGCACCTGACAAATGACCACATTTGCTACACTTCATTAGTAAATGTTAAGTTGTGGTTTTACAGGATAACTCCCCCTGCCATTGCTTTCAAAGTTTGTATGGGAGTGATTCTACTAGGGTTTATGCTTGTTGCAAATTAATGCAGCTTTCCCCAAATTTCATCTGCTTGTAAATTAACTGGTATGCAAAATCGAAAATATCTTATGAGATATGTGGAAAAGGGTTTTTATTTTATATTCAAATATCTACCTAAACATTTTGTATGTCTAATAGACTGATAAACCTTCCTTTGAAACCACACTAAGGCTCTTGTATAAACCTAAAAGGTGGTTTCAGGTTAGTTGAATATGTTACGATGTGAGCTCCGAAGCGGGTCTCTTTCTATGAGCTCTTAAAATCTGCAGGAAGGGTTGAGGGATTTATTCAGGAATGGTCCCGAGTGTTAGAGATGCTTTGGAGGCTGCTTTGCATTTACTGAAAGGGGGATGTACTCAGCAAATATTTACTTGCTTGGGTTGGATGGGATTTTCTCGTTCTTTCAGAAAGGGGGTGTTTAATTCTACCTCAAAGTTTAAGCTGGGGCTTCAAATGGAGAAGAAAATGTTTTCTGCTCATCAGGTTTTTGAGTAACTATTGGGAAGCCCCTATAATAGCACTGTTAATGTTCTATAGTTGAATTAGCGCTTGCTGTGCCTCATGTTTGTAATGCCTAGAAATAAATCAGACTAAAACCTTGTTTAATTTACTGCACTAATAATAAAAGACGACATTGAATTATCTTGGACGCTGTCCCTTCTATGGATATTCTGAAATGGTTGTACAAGATAATACAGCACCACACATCACTATACAGTATTTTATTTGCATTATATGTTAGTTACTGCATTTTAAATGTCTGTACGGTGATCAGTTCCCTTTATAATCCATCAAAATCAGTACAGTTGACAATATTACTGCATTCAGGAAAACACCATATAAAGAAAACCGTTATGAAATTGCAAACGTTATAAAAAGTATTGTATACACAATTTCAGGTATTGCGTCAGTGCATATTTAGCAGCATAGATGATGGCCACAAGGCACATAGTGATATAGATGTAAAATAAACTCATAGAACAAAGTTTAAACCAAGTCAAAATGAAATTTTCAGTGGTTAATTCCCTTGAGAAATAATATATGCCATTTCCATTCATATATGATTTACTAACTTTTTTTTAACAGTACAAAATGTGAATTGGACCCATCGTGAATTACAAAAAACAAAACGTGGAAGATGCCAAGCAGCTTTCTATCAGACCAGCTAATTGGTCTTCTACGGGTTGCAAAGGGATTAGAACAAGCTGCATTGTTCATAGAACAGAAACATGGAATTTCATAATGAAAATAACAATGCAGCCGGTCTACAACTCGAAACTCTCAGTAGTGAGCAGAAACATTAAACGTTTATCATATACATACATTTGCAGGTAATAAAATATACTGTTAGATGGTGGTTTTATACTTGGCAAATTAAATGTGCAGATACAAGAACACAAAGAATGATAAGTGCTTCATAAACTGATTTGAAACTTCACGGCATATTGGAACAGCAGCTCATAAGCTGAGTTTTCAGTCCTGTTGAGATCATTTATTGGCTAAATTGGTCACATGACCATCATACTCAAACTTCATGGCACTGGCAGACTTTGTTTCTGGAGTCACTTTTAACAAGAGAGAGCTGAAGGATCCTGCATCTCCAACGCATCACCACGGCCTCCCCTTGGTAAAGAGCTTGGTTGGATGCTGGGAGCTTGGCTTTTTGATAGCAGTGGCATCTTTGTGCCTTCAAACATCTGTCCGTTCATCCGCAAAGGCTTCTCGGGATGCTCTGCTGAGACTAGAGGCTGTCGGTCTTCCTCTTCTGAGATGGCAAACACTGGTACAGTGACGTGGTCATCCTCAACACTTGATATTCGACCGTTGACCTGCAGCTGGCTGGCCAGGGCACCGCTGGTGTCTGAGAGCATGTTTGGGGATGTAATTCCATTGGTTTGTGCTTTGGAGAACTTGGATGTGCCGGAGAGCAGGCCAAAGCAGGGAGCGTTTAACAGTGAGCGTCTGAGGTTGCTGGTGGAGTTGAGACAGCGCTGGCGCTGGGCGGATTGAGTCAGGGGGTAAGAGGCGTTACTCGTGAAGGAGTCGGACTTGCAGCTGGTGGCAGGACTGTGAAGAGGAGCATCAGATAGGACCTTTCCCCTTCCAGAGTCTGTAGCTGAGCTTGGGAGTCCCTGAGTGCAAAGTGTCACAGTTCAAAAAACAAAAATTTTTTCACTACTATTTCCAAAAAAAAACAGGAATGGGAATTCAAAAACAGGTCTGGTGAGTTTTTAAATATTTACAGGATGTGAATCATATACCACAGATAAATTAAACACTGTCCCATTCTTCAAAGTGAAGACTTGCAGTTTAGGTTAATGACAGTTTGCTGCTATATACACTCTAAAAAAATGCTTCAGTGATAAGACTCAGGGGCTATATAGCACCACTGCCGTACAAAGAACCTGTTAAGCCCCTTTAAAGGTTCTTTACGAGCCAAATAACCACTGTTGGTGCTGTTTAGCACCATTTTTGTTGAAGAAGTACAATGCATTACAGCACCTCTTATGGTTTTACATAGCACCATTTGACAAAGGTGCTGTATAGCACCTTTAAAGATATGGTGCTATACAACACCAAAAGTGGTTCCCCTATGATTACGAGCCAAGCACCACTTTTAGTGCTTTATAGCACCATTTTTTTTTTGTGTATTCCAATTTAAAAAATATCGAAATATACAGAATGTATTTATTTATTTTTTACAAATGAACTTTTATTCAACAAGGACGCATTTAATTGATCAAAAGTGACAAATATTTTATAAATGTCTAATTGGAATAAACATTATTCATTAAATTATGGTTTAATATACATCTCATATAGAGTGGTGGCCAAAATGATTATGCAAATGATCATGTTCTGCAAAGCTACAGTACTGCTAAACGTTTTGGGCACTGTTGTAAAATGAGGATGCTGCCAAAAATAATGTCATAAATACATTTTCATTATTTCATTATTAAATCAATGACCATGTTTAAAGCAGCTTTTGCCCTCGGTGCACTTGCGTATAGTTTTTCTGGGAGCTTTGCAGGTAGGTCTCTTATTAACATTAATGGCAAAATGAATGTTTGGATGACACAGCAAAAGATAGAAATAACAGACTTAAAACCATTTTTATACTAGTGTTCTAATCATTTTGGCCACCTGTGTATATGTGTGTGTGTGTGTGTGCACTGTATATGAAAAAGCGTGGGAAAAAAACAAAACAAACTTGTATGAAAAACACTTTTTTTGCTACCACCTGTGCTTGTGTACTTAAATGAATTAAAGAGTCCTAAGGAAAAAATGATGATGAATGTTATGATGAAGAAGACCATGGACATCATTAGAAGCACATTTATGCGTCCAAATGAAAGGTTGTAAATCTTTATTTTTTATTTTTATTTTTTACAGTTGCATAAAAAAAAGCATAAAAAGCACATGGTCTTTACATTTCTCACTAATGAACTTTTAATCATATTTTTGTGTGCTAAATGTGATAAAAATGCCTTCTGCCTCAATACTCACACTGTCCACCAGCTTGGTGAATGGGCTGGTAGAGTTCCAGCTGCACCATTTCTTATGGAGTTGAGGAAGAGGAGGAAGGAGATCCTGGAAGGTTCGGACACTCCATGCTCGTGGTCGTGCGCTGTTTGTCGATCCGGCCTGGCTGCTCTGTGTCACAGAAGGCTGCGCTTGGTCTGGAGTCGGCCAGTCGAAGGGACGGCTGGGTCCCGTGTCACTGTGTCTCAGAAAACGCTCTCGTTGCTATAAAACACAGAACTAATTTAGGAGAAGTAGATCCTGTACAACTGACAAACACTAAAAAAAATTATCTTTCTAAAGTAACTAAATGCAAAAAGGTAAAATGATCAGAATCACATTCATTTGGAAATATTATGAATTTTTGTTGTTTACTTGTATAACAATAGTTTAACTCTGTAGTGGATGTTCGACTTCACTACATAAAATATTTTTCATTTTAAAATTTTAATATATTTTACATTCGGGTCAGTAAGATTTTTTAAAAGAAATTTATCGTAATAATATTTCGGAATATTACTGATTTTACTGTATTTTTTTTATCAAATAAATGCAATTGTTAAATTATAACAAGAAAAAAAAAAAACATAGAATACACCAAAAAGGAAATCTAAAAAAAAAAAAAAAAAATGGGGGAAATTCCAAATATTTGAGAAAACAGGAATCCATTAACTTTGCACAACACAATGTATAATACCACAGTAATTAGCTTGATAATAAAATTAACTAGGCAGGAAAGCGGCTTACAAGGTTCCCCACCGGACCCATTCAGAAATTAAATAATTTGAGCTTCATAAATGGCCAAAAATTGCTCAAAGGTGCTAGAAATCACATTTTATTATAAATAAACTTGCATCAGTGTAAAACTAATAAACGTGAGAATTTGGCTTGGATTTCAAGCTTTCAGAGCAGTATGAACCTGCTGAAGTCGGGGAAGCTATATCCAGAGAGACCAGCTGCTGCTTCAGGAGTCGCTTTAGTAAGATTGAAGAGAATTTCTCCCGTTCTCTTGACCAGTTTCAGGCGCCGCGGCAGAGACCTCCAAATGTGTCAGTCAGCTGTTAATCGGACATGTGCAGCGTGTGGGTGAGTATCAGAAGGGCTTTTCTCATCAGTAGGAGTTTGACAGTCCTCATAAATGATCTCCAACAGCTCTCCATGTCTTATGCTGGATTTAATCTTGAGCTGTTCTGGCATGGTTTCATATTTTTAACCAAAACAATACCAAAATGTCCAGTTGTGGGGTGAAGGCAAAAACAAAAAAGGATGAAGAAACTGCAGTGCCAAACAGCTAGCAGGCACGCAGCCGGACACCAGAGATGCAGGTTTCTGATTCTTCACAAACCTCCTCGGATGGCACAACTTGGCAAATTTTTCATGCCACATTTCAGAGCCAAAGCAGCATGGACCACACACTTGCACAGAAGCACACAGAGCTGAGCTGGGAAATTGGCTACAGGCGGATAGCATTCATTAGTCAGAGCTATTAGCGGGCCAGCTCCCCTCCGGCTGCCAGAGTCTCAGCGTCCCAGCAGCCTCTAGTGAAGAGCTACTTCTCTGCCCCTCATCCAGAACATCACCACACACCATGAAGCTTGGCCTCCATCAGCGCACTACACTGCACCAGCCATTCAAGCTGAAAACAATTCAGCGTCATCAAGAACACTTCAAACTACAAAGAAAAAGTAAACAGAGTATCTCTTATAGTGCTAGGAGAGCAATAAAAGCACCATATTTATATAAGTAATACAAATTAAAAAGACAGCAGAGTGACCCTCAAAAGTATTTGAACACATGCATTAGACAACAAACTATCAAACCAGGTGGCATCTGAAAAAAAATAAATAAAAATATGCAGGACATTTATTCAAAACAAACTTCACTTTAAATCACTAAATCATATTTTATTTTGTGATTTCAGTGGATGTGTGAAATCAGTTTCCCTCACCGTTCCTAATGGAGAAAGTTTGATAACCCTTTTTTGTTGCACATCAGGACAAAATCATGTTGGTTACTGTATTACATTAAAAAAAAAAATTTAAATAGAGAAATGAAGATGAGAATGAAAAATAAATAAATAAAAGACACATGAAATAAGAAATGTGAACAACATAGGAACTTACAAATGTAGTAAAAAATATCAAATTAATGTTAAAAATTCTATAATCCAAATTTTTAATATCTAATGTGATATACCTTAAATTTCATGAAAGATTCTGCTTCAAAAGTGAGCTTGTTTTTTTTTCTTTCAAATAAAAGCTACTGGGTTTAATATTTTGTGGCTTAATGAGAACAAATATTACACAAGTACATGCAAAATACAGTCAAAAGTTTGTATTTACATACATTCAAAAGATTTTCTCTCGTTAATAATTTTATTTTATTTTTTAAATAACCAAACCAGTATATTAGATTCCTGAAGGATCATGTGACACTGAAGACTGGAGTTATGACTTCGGAAAATTCAGCTTTGCCAAGGGAATTAATTGCATTTTAAAATATATTAATCATTTTTAATAAAGTTTCTCATCCATTTCTGGTTGTAGCAATGTACTCACAGTATGTGGAGAGAAGGGCAGCTGGGCTGAGTTGGGTGCAGAGGCGATGACAAAAACCTCATCTGTGCCTAATTCTAATTCAGTCAGACCACTGGAGAACTGCTCTAGAGCGGTCTTCTCTGACACGTCACACGCTCCATTTACTGAAGACCCTTCAGAGCACAAAACACAGAACATATGGAATGTCATATTTATAAAAATGACTTTATTAAATACTTCAGGTTAACATGTATATACAACGCTGAATAATTTGTCTCAAGTTTTTATTAAAAAGTTAATAATTTGTCATAGTCTCAAAAAAAAAAAAAAACCCTCAGCTAAGTGTGACCTGGTGCTTATTTGAAGGTTAAATGGAAACATTTAAATTCTCTAGCTGGTACATTTGAAATAAGCTAAAAAAAAGTGGGCTATTTGAGATTTAGAGCTTAGTGTAAAGCCAATGTCCCAATGCTCCTTACTGCATTAAGGTCTTGACTTCTCATTATGATATTGTGACTTCATATATTTGTTTTTAAGAAGGCGACGATGACGAAGACGACAAAATCATTTTACTTTTCCAAAATTTCATTTGAAAAGGTTACTGCTGAACTTCAACAACATCGTATTTTCCCACCTAAGTCACATCAGTCATCAACAAACACAGGTTTAAAGGCTGGATCCACATATTTAAGATCGGGAGTAATAGTTATCTATCATTACTAGGACTAATGATACTGCAATAAAAAACTAAATTCATTACACACTAAACAGAATATAAAAGGTTTGTCTGTGATTTTTTTTCCTGATTTTATATGCATAGTTTCTACAGAAATTGCACCATCTGTGACCCTATTTAATGAGAAACCTTTTTTCAAAAATTCACACAATATTATTATATTTTACATATAAATTTGCATAAAAATATTAAAGGCTCAAAATGCACCTTCTGTTGTTTCAGTAGAGACATCTAAAACAAATGGCATTATATTGCCTCACGTCTGTTTTTAAATGAATTGTTATTTACATTGTTTACATTGAAACGTTTAATTTCTTTTAACAATTATATCATTTTAGAATGACTAATGATTTTCTGCAACCTACACCATAATGGAGCTCTGGTAGTCTTGCTATACTGTTCTTGAATTACAGTAATTTAGCCTTTGTCTGTTCCTAGAAAAGACTAATTCATCTCAATGTATAGGTTCAGAAAGGGGACAAATGAACTCCACAGCTTCACCAAAACAACCCAGTGACCCCAAACCTCCCTTCATCTGACAACATCAATGAAGAAAACAATACATCTGGGGGGAGAGAGAGAGAGGGAGAGAGAGAGAGGGAGAGAGAGAGAGAGAGAGAGAGCGAGCGAGACAGATTCATGGATTGAGGGAGCGATGTAGAAGGGAAAACAGAATGAGGCAGTGGGACGATAAAGAGACACTACGCACCTGCATGGGACAGACTGCGATTGAGGGAACGGT
This sequence comes from Barbus barbus, assembly GCF_936440315.1. Lineage (NCBI taxonomy): Eukaryota > Metazoa > Chordata > Actinopteri > Cypriniformes > Cyprinidae > Barbus > Barbus barbus. The sequence goes on along the minus strand of NC_136733.1, from coordinate 39,020,537 downwards.
TGTTGTTGTCGATCACTGTTCCCGGCTGCGGCTCCAAGTGATTGGGAGAAACCATCTGCAGTTCACTCACATCCGCCGCTGAATTTAGCACTCCTTCTGGAATCTACAACACAATACCTCACATTATTTCTACATGAGCGACCAAAATAATGACTCGCCAAAGCACCAAATGACAGCACAAAATCACTGTGCATTCACATTTTCTGTGAAAGATCAAGTCTGCTTATCTATACACACACACACACACACACACAAACGCATTTAAATATAAAATATGCAAGGAGTAATTTTTCGAATTTAAACAATAATGCTTAAAATAATAATACACTTTATATTAGGTGGCCTTAAATACTATGTACTTACATCATAAAATACAATACATGGTACTGCAGTAGTTTTGTTCTTATCTCACAGATAGGAGGTATGATGTTAGTATTGGAAACCACTCCTCATCTGAAATATCTTTAAAATCTGGTGTCCCTCAGGGCTCGATCCTTGGTCCAGTGCTGTTTTGTCTTTACATGCTTCCTCTAGGATCTATTCTTAATAAGTATGGGTTCTCTTTTCATCTGTATGCCGATGACACACAAATATATATCCCTTTGAAGCGTGATAACAAGCAGGCTTTAAAGCCTATTTTAAATTGTTTGGATGAACTAAAACTTTGGCTTACAAGTAACTTCTTAAGCCTCAAAGTAAACCAGAATTTATTTTGTTTGGCACAAATGACCACTGTGTACATCGTTTTGAATCTGGACCTCTTACTCCATATAGAACTACATGCGCAAAAAGCGTCTGTGTATGGTTCGACAATAATCTTAAATTTGGTAAGCAGATAAGTGCTGTGGTTAAGTCATGTTTTTTATCATCTTCGTCTTTTGACGAAGGCGAAGCCATTTTTGTCTCTAAAGAAGTTTGAAATGGTTATGCATGCTTTTGTAACATCTCGATTGGAGTACTGCAACTCACTGTATATCGGTGCTCCTCAGTCATGCGTTTCTCCTCTACAGTTTGATTCAAAATGCTGCAGCTTCTTTATGGGAAGCGCAAATATGAGTCCATCATGCCTGTTTTGATTTCACTGAATTGGCTGCCAGTCAAATATAGAATTGATTTGAAAATTCTACTGTTTGTCTATAAATCTCTTCATAATCTGGCTCCACAGTACTGACCTGTTACAACCATACACTCAGTCAAGAGTTCTCAGATCTGATTATTTTGGTTTATTGCAAGTTCTTAGGGCACGTCTCAAAAATAGAGGTGATTGTGCTTTTTCTGTTGTTGGTCCTAAATTGCGGAATAGTCTCCCAATTCATATTAGAAGTGCCTCAACAATATCTGTCTTTAAGTCTACTCTAAAAACCTCTCTCTTTTCCTTGGCATTTAATATTATTTGACTTTTAGTGGTCTTTTTATTTTAGCGAATCACATTCATTTTACAGTTTGTGTTTTATATATATTTTTTTGTTTTATTGTTTATAAACTTGTCGACTTGTTTTTGTTTTGCATATTCTTTGGTCGACTTTGGTTGTTTTAAATGTGCTATATAAATAAACATTGTATTGTATAAAAATAAGTACAATGAACTTATTGTGGTCATATTGTATTTCAAAACACTTTTGCTGCTATTGAGGTGGGATACTGTAAGGTTAGGGACAGGTTTGGTCTAATTATAAATGTAATTACAGAAATTAATTACAGATGTAATTACATATAGGTATTTTTAAATATATAAGTACAATGTAAAAACATGCATGTACACAATAAGTGCATTGTATCAAATTATTAATTTAAATGTAAGTATATAGTAGTAGCCACCTAATATAAAGTGGGACCCAAAATACATTTTAATTATTGCAGTTTCATGCCCCATATGCATCATTTATGGATGGTACATTTAATCAATTCACTCGACATTGCCAAGTGTGGCGAAACATTTTGGACCCTGGATGCAGTACAAACTCCTCCTCATCTTTCATAAAGGTGGGGTCCATCTGAAAAAAGAACATATGATGACTGTTTACCTCTGAGCTGATGGAAGAGGAAGCATTGGCTCCTTTTGCGCATAGTTTCGGCCTGGGAAAACAACAAGTAACATCATCTTGTTGGCTTTTAATTACTGTTATTGGTTATTAGGTGATCCATTAAATAACGGTTTACTTCTCTCAGCTCAATATCTGCTATAAAATCTGCTAGGACACACACACTCAAATAACCAAATTCATTTCTGATTTGCTCAGAGTACACCAGTATAATTTTGTAGGAGCGTGTTGAACTGTATATTTTATCTGATTCATGCTATAAACTGTAATTGCATGACTTCTAGGAAGGTCATGTCATCAGTAAAGAAAACATAATTTCACTTGCTGATGAAATTAGTAACAGGGAAAGAAAAAAAACAACTGAAACGGCCCGGTTCCCTCTGCAAACAGAACCAATGAAAGGCATTGGGGAAAATAATTACTTCCGCTCAGTAATTCTAGGCTTCATAAATCAATTCTGTGAGTGTCAAAAGTGACACAGTTTATTCCCACTGGGACCAACTAAGAATGAATCTTACATGATGGATTCTTTGAAACGTCATGCTTGTGTTTTAACAAACAATTGAAACATCTTTGTGGACAATGGCCTCTCGTTTTCTCTATTCTACCCTTTCTCTCGGCTTCTTATATTTCTTCCGCTTTCTCTTCTCTGTATTGTGTGACTGCACCTCGCTTTTGTACATTTAGTTTAATGCAAGGTGCGGCAGCATCAACATGCTCAGGTATGAATAGTGTTTTAACATCAAAGTGTTTCCCAAAAAGGAGAAGAAAGACTTGATTTAAGCTGCCAACAATGGTGAAAAATACCTCCAGCTGAGTCAACACCAGCTCGTCTGACTTACGTTGTCACGGACATGGTACTGTGTATGCTACTAACTCTAAAGTGAATAACTGTGATACTGATAGCAGGTTATGGACTGTGAGCGAGGGTATGAAATGCTGACTACATGTCAGGATGACATTTATATTACAAATGTCACATTAATATATATAATTTCACAATGCACAGTAAAAATAAATTATACACCACTATTGAAAAGTTTGGGGTCAGTGAGATTTATTTTTTTTATGTTTTTGAAGAAAAAGTTGCATTTAAAAAGAAAGAAAAAGCTGAAGAAAAAGCTGCATTTATTTAATCAAAAATACAAGCAAGGCTACATTTGATCTAAAATACAGTAAAAACAGTAATAATAATTACAATTTAAAACAACTGCTTCGTATTTTACAATAGACTGTATATTGTAAGATGTAGTTTATTCCTCTGATGGCAAAGCTGAATTTTCAGCATCATTACCTCAGTCCGTAGTGTCACATGCTCCTTCAGAAATCATGCTGATTTGGAGCTCAAGAAACAATCTGACATTATAAATGTTGAAAAGAGTTGCTTAATATTTTTGTGGAAACTTCTACGTTTTATCAGAATTCTTTGAAAATTGGAAAGTTCAACAGAACAGCATTTATTTGGAATAAAAATCTTTTGTAACATAAAATGTCTTAAATGTCACTTTTGATCAACTTAATGCAAACCTACTGAAGTAACAATATCTTAAAGTCTTACTGACCCCAAACTTTTCAACAGCAGTGTACAGTATATATATATATATATATATATATATATATATAAAATGCAGACATTAGATATTCACATCCATCACTGGTTCACCTAGCAACTCTTAAGTCAGATATGTTTGCATGGTCAACTACAAATAAATCTCTCCAACTGTAGAAGAAACGTCCTTACCTGAAAATCACACAGAGGATGCCAGCAAGGGCCACAGCAAATACAACTGTTCCACTTACAGCACCGAGCAGTGCACCAGTTCTGCTGTCTGAGGTCAAAAGCGATCTCTGGTGTTCGCTTGTGGCTGCCAGAGTTTGATTCTGATAATGGAAAAGGAGAGCAAAACCACGGCCCAGGTGGGTAATGGTAATCAACTCCATAATGACCTCCACCATGTCATCATCAGATCCAAACACTAACTGACTGCTAGAAGGCCGTCTAGAGCCGCAGAATCTGGAGGAGAAGGTGATGAGATCTGATATGTAGAGAACATCATGGGGACAGGCATCAATCAAAGGTGGCTGGGTCTCAGGGCTCACAGCGTCACCCGTTTCTGTGGCCGTACGTGGGCTTGAAGAGATAAAGTCAATGGCTGCTCTTGATGCCTGAGAGGAAACTGAATTTCTGTTTTCAACTGGAAGAGATCCTTGTGGAGCCGAGGGGGAATCGGAAAGCATTTTGGCAGAATTGGAAACTTTGGTCATCTCCATTTTGGTGGACTGTTCTTGGACCACCACTTGCTTGACGTCCTCTCGGTGTGTGGACTGGGGTTCTTTAGGACTTCCGAGGCTCTTCGATACCAGCGTGCCACCATCGTTCGGTAACTCGTCCACATCGGCAGCCGATGTGGTGGGACTGTCGTGGCTCTCAAAGACATCAAAATCAAACATCTCCATGATTAGGTGGTGACCAACAGGTACAAAGAACTGCCACACACAATGAGTTCCAGATGAATAGTTATATGGGAAGCCAGGGGACAGAATGAGGCCCTGCAAATCCACAACATCCACCTTGGCTCCACAATCAAAGTAAACCTAAAGAACACAAGAAAAAAGCATCAGATGCATTTCCACTGTGACCGTCTGGAACTAAATTGTGATTAAAACAGGACCATGAGACCTAGTTCATGGTTTTGCTGACATGTAAAATTTCCCATGACAGAATATTTGACTCATATCCAAACTTAAAAGATCCCATCAAATTAAAATCATACATACTTCACATTTAGAGATGATTTGATTTGTTATCAAACTTCCTGTTTCAAAAGGAAATAAGATCTTGTGAACACTGAGGTGCCTCGGAAGACTTTCAAGGGGGCCTTGAGATGACTTAAAATTATACAAATAAGACAAAACAAGATTTCAAATTAGCTGAATAGCTAAATCTAACTAAAAATCTACAATTTTAGATGCACCCCCTCAACAACGCTTTGTCTACTTTGTATACTTCAGTATATCTTTAGTTGGACCTTAGCACTACTTCCGCACAATTAAAGTGCATTAAGCGCAAAATTAGTTGTTCCAATTTAGCTGACTTCAAATATACCAGTTTACTATACTAGAAGTACAATTGCAGGGTATTTTTATTAAGTACATAAATATGTAAATGTATTTTTTATTATACTTACTTAGCATGAAATAAATGTAGTAATGCAGTTAATATATTTATTTTTCATTAGGGAGGCCTTTAGATATTATTGCGGAAAACGGGGGGCCTTGTCCTCAAGCTGTACAACGCAATGAAAGAATATAACAATCATCATATAATACAAATTAAAAATTCTATGCACATTAAATAGTAAAATCAGCTTCCGGGACACTTTCATCTGGAGGTCAAAGAGTTGCCTGACGCATGTGTGAAAGGTAGGTTGACTTCATTGCAGTACATTTAAAGGGGTCATCATCGCTGGATGCCCATTTTCCACAAGTCGATATGATTCTTTAGGGTCGTAATGAAAAGTCTATAACATATTTTAGTTCAAATTTCTCAATGGTTGTGTAAAAAACACCTTTTTAAACCTGTCAAAATCAGCTCTGTTTTTAGCAAGCCATTCTAGTCCGTGTTGCTTTAAATGCTAATGAGCTCTGCTGACCCCGCCCCTCTCTTCTATGGGGTGACGAGCAGTAATGTTTACTTTAGCCGTGAAACTGGCTAATTAGCACGGTATTAGGAAAGGCGATTTGCAAAGATTCATAAAAAAACCCTTAGTTACTTCTTCTGTAGATGAAGCTGGATCACGAATGATTCGCGTGAACATAGATGTATTTAGGCAGATCAGCGCATTCACTTCAAAGTGAAAGTAACGTTACTCCTCTGCTTCTTCAGCGGCTCAGATGTTGAAAGTTAATGACAACTGCTACGTTCATTATTACATCCAACAACAAAACACCTCAATTGCTTAATCGGAGATGTTCTTGTCTTCCCCTGCATCGGAGTCGACGCAATGGCGGACAGCTCGCTCAGTTCACTCAGCTCTCTCAGGGCGGGTCTAAGGTAAGACGGTCTTGTCAATCAACTATTGTGGGAGCGGCCTGCGCAAAACTACGCAATTCTGACAGGAATCTCAGAGCAGCCTGATTTGAGAAAGGGGATTTTAAAATAGGGATTTAAAAAAAAAACACTGGGTTGATTTTTATCATTATCACGCACACTTCCAACACACATTTATGTTCAAACAACTTGTAAAATGAATTTTGCATCCGATGACCCTTTTAAAAATTGCATGGTAGCAAAGGAAAGACAAAGATTACCAACGATGAACATTTATGCACCACTGGAATGTAGATTAAGATAAACAAGCTCAAAGAAAATTACAAGTCATGTAATAGCAGTGGAGACCGTTCAAGATAATTCTTCCCAGAACCCACGCTCCGGGGGTTAGTGCTACGCTCCTAAAACATCTTAATAGGCTGTGGTAGTTCTAGCATCGAAAGTTCAAGAGGATGGCACGAGTTCAACAAACCAACGGGAAAATCTTTGGCGCTGCTCCGCTTCAATCGATGCAACATTAAACATAGGTACACAATTTTGGCAGTCGTAGCTGGTCTGATGGTAAGTAGCTAGATGCTAGAAACCTACGTAAAGCATTGCCCTAATTTAATCGTTTCAGAGCAATAACAAAAGACAGCTGTGAAAGAAACCCACTGAGCAACAAAACTAAATGTTCTGTTCAGAAAATTAGCTTCGGTCTGCCTCTCCCAAACTGAACTATTCAACCCTTTCTCCTTCAACGGGTATCAAAGCTGGATATGCTGGCTGCTTTGCTAACCCCAGGGAGGTACTGCTTCAGACATGCTGTTCGTAATATCTCACAGGTGTGCAGGATGAGGGGACCTCGGTATAATTGGAGGCAGATGGAAATCGGGGCTAGACCACTCCAAACCAGACCTTGGCAGGGGCCTGTTTGTTTATTGGGCTTCCTGTTGGCACTGGTTCTGGACTGTGGGAGGGAATAAAAGAACACCGCCAGACAGGTAACAAGCCTAGCCCCAAGTGACGGCATTATGCGGGACAAAAAGTGAAATTAAAGTCAAGATGAAACTGAGTCTGTTTACTTTCTAAAGACACATTCCAAGTCTTATTGTCACGATTTAGTCAACAAGAAATGCTTGATAATCTTTCATCAAAATGGTAAAACACGCACTGCCTCTGAAATGACTTTCAATGACATCCTTTTCAACTGACATCGCCAGGGAAGGAAAATAAATAATGTTAGCCAACAATATGACCCAATTAGGTACAGCTGTAGATTTTAAAATATTGCCTTTATCAAAACAACTAGATAGTGCATACCTGCCCGAGTGCCATAAATATTCTTTTTCCAAAGTTTGTGTCCCTGTAACTTATGAAATATTCAAGTTATTGCAATATGATTTTATAATTCTGGTTCTTAATAAACTTTTTATTTGGTGTGTTCATTTTAAGGCCCTATATGGTGCAATCCCATAGATATGGGGAGCTCAATGCAGCTCCATGTCCAAATTGTTGAATTCTACCCATTTTACCACTGGTCAAAAACCAAATGCGTATTTAAAGAATAATGTTCATTCATGACGTATATATTATTATAACATTTTGCCTTTCATCGTTATTTATGTTTGTCTTTCTTCAGAAAAATATAAACAAAATCAAAAAAGATGCCACATAATCAGTCAGCTATGTATTTGTGCCCCAACCCACTTCAAAAAACCATTCTTGTTGGAGGACAAAGCGAGATCAGTGCTAAAGTCATCTTGAAATGGACAAGGCCACTGTAAATAATATCAGCTTTACAAGGTCAAAGCATGTTTCATCTTCATACTGCCTTATTTCTTCTGCGTACACTCCTACCCTTGATTCTCACCCCATGTTTCTCTCCATTCAGGCCGTTTATCAAACTCAGCTAACAGAGATCTGTTGGTCGAAGCCCCATGCGATCCAGAGTTTACCTCAGGTTCATGTGCTACTACACTAATAATTGCATGCCTGACATTTGATCCGGTCAAATGCCACTCGGAGATGTAAAATAAGCCGATTTCAGGTTAGCACACCAGGAAAGTTGAGCAATGCACATGAATATTAGAGACAGAGAGCAAGCTAAACTGGAACAAGAGGTGAAAAAGGTTCAAAACAAGCATGTAGGATTATTCCAAGCAGAAATAGGGGAAATGCAGTTGGTTAAGGTCCATGTTTCAATGAAATGTGCTAAAGAGGTTCCGGATTCAACCAAACCACCCATCTGCCCTCAGAAAACCATGTGGTGCCACGAGTCCAACATGATCAAGTATACTTCCAAAATACAACAAAAAAGAAAACTTTGGCAGAGATTTGCGAGATTTTTGTAAGTACCGCCCTCTCTCTCCGAACAAATGGAATTGGGTCATTACCGTGGCTCCGTCATAATACTGGACTATCTGCTGGTTAGGGCAGTGTACCATGCATGGTAGACTTCACATGAATGGTGTCCAAAGTACCACAGTGTGGAATAGGAAATGGGACATTCTTATTGTCCCGCACTGGCATGGCGTAATTAGTAAAGTTGTCTTTTCTCCCACAGGGGCACTGGAAGGCTTCGCTGTTTGGTTAGATAGCATTTTAATGAAAGTAGGGTAATAAGTAGGAGGCATTTATATAAGGTCCCGCTGGTTATCGCGCCACAGTTGTGCTACATCAAAAGAGAGCTGGCGACCCCCTTCCTCCTCTGACAATCGCTCACACAATACACACTTAAATGACAGATCATTCAAAGTCATTCACTAGTCAGTGAGTATCATTTAAAAAAATCCATGACTTTTAAAGTCAACATCAAACATCACAACAGACCAATTTACTTTCTTAATACACCGCTTTTGGTCTTATTTATATCTTTTAGAGAGAGAAAATAAAATAAAAAGACACCATCACTTAATCTTTGTATTATATCAATTTGACCCGCAAACGAACAAACTTGTTGGAAATACTGGAACCTAGGATATGTTTTTTGTGGATTTCTCATTTAGGGTCATGAACATGCTTGCAAAGTTTTAAAATGCATGTGTGTGCATTCAAATTGTTCAATCTGACCCATAAAAAAAATAAAAAAAATAAATGTATTTTGTTAACTCAGCAATTACCCAATTACCATCAATGTACACTGCATTGAAAGCGAAAGGTTTTAGCAGTTCAAGTATGGTAACTTTGCTGGGAATCAAATTTATAATCTTGGCATTGCTAGACTGCAATGCTCTACTGCTTGAGCTTCACGAATGCACACACACAAAAACATAAAAAAAAAAAAAAGTTTATAATATTAATATTTTTTTGAATTTTGTTTTTTTTTTTAAATAGTTTCCAGATTTTAAAGACATATGGTCTCGTGTTTGTTGTAATGTATGAGAAGTATTAATGTTAAAGGCATACTGTTTTTACCGATTTATTTTTTTCAAAGTGTGATGTTTTTCATTGATAGTGAATTCTACTGAATCCAGTTACCATCCACATACCCAAAATGTGAAGATAACAACGACTAGGAGGGAAGTAGCCCTCCACAACCAAATGAAATCACGTTCAAGTCTGAAACACCAGCTTTTTATTTTTCTGTCAATTCCCAAAAGATAAAAAGTATCCCTCAACATTTTTATTTTCTGATTATAACCTGTTTCACTAAAAAATACATCACATTTGGAAATAACAAAAATGAAAGAAAAAATGAAGAAGAAAAGTTAAACTCAAACTCAAGAAAAAGTGTAATGTCATCCTTTCACTTGCCACTGACCTTACTTTACTATTATTTTACCAATCAATTGTAATTTTAAATAGCACAGCATGACTCGGTTAAGAGAATATGAAACACAAAGGTAACAATGGAAAGAGAATATGGCAAGGGACCAGTCCACAAGAAATGAGGGCACCATAAACCCTGTGGGCAGACTACAGAAACACTATAAAGAGGCAGGCAGGTATAAAATGATACTACGTGTTATGAGCAGATCTTCACATGCAGCCAACACACACACACACATCCGGAAAATGACAATACATAACAGCCATGGGGCTTTCCCTTATATTATACATCCAGACACAGGTGTCAATCTAATGTTACTGATCACAGTTTGAGTTTACTAATAAATAGCCTATATAACAGTGCAAAGCAATATAAGCACAATGTATGCATGCAACTTTGTGCAAACATTTTGCGGTATATTATGCGATATATAGCTATATATTTCATTTATTAGTATCCTTTTATTTTTATTTTTCTGTTTCTGTTGATGCAACAGCAACTCTTGAACTGAAAAACAAGCCTCCTGCCCTTTTAACATCAACAAACTGTAGCTGACTCACTGAAAGAGTGAGAATAAAACAGTGCCAGATGAACTCACAGCTGTTGTAGGGAACAGCAGATTTAGTAAGGACTGCAATGTGAAAAACACCACTGAAACTTCCTCTTGTATTTGATAGGTTACACACATCTGTTCACAAACTTGTCATTTTTACATTAATTAATTCTCTGCTTGTCTCACCAACATTATCTGTACATAAAGGCTTTGAACAGAAAAATGTGACTCATTATGAAATATGAGAAGTTAAATTAGCTGTTAAACTGACAGTTCATATACAGTTCTTTTCCGGGTACTGTTCTGTATGTAGCTTTCAGAGATAACATGAGCTGACAATATGACTACTGAAATTGTGCTGGCAGAGAGCTTAAGCCCCTTTTGCCACACACACACTCAAATGCACAAACACCCCCGGGAGTCCCCCATAAACATGCTATGGGCCCCTGTAAGGGGGCTGGAAGAGGAGCACGGCTATTTATTGGTTGTGAAAAGTGAGACTGTTCCAGGCACTATCGAGCCCAGAGAGCCCGTGATGATGTGTTACAACCGGTTACATCAGTCATAGCTTGCCACTGGACACTGAGGCCAGCAGGACTGGAATATGACAATATTTCACAATAATATTTTGATGAAAAAAGCAGTGGTAGCTGCTGCACCTCACACAGAAACAGAGAAATGTATTAATTAATAATGTAAATGAAACCAAAGAATGAATTTTTAAAATGAAAAAGCATTAAGTATTTTGAAAAGGTTTTACATGTTTAAAAATAATATTGGATGGTTTTTAATTTGAAAATGTTAGTTGATGTAATTTATTTATTTTTTCTGGAAGGTTCAGACTTATAAAGCGTAAACCCTGTTTTAATCACTTGGTTTTTTTTAATGCAGTTCACTTAAATGGTTTTGGTATTTAATAGTTTAGTTTTCCAGATTTTCCAGAGCAACCCTGAAAATATTTATAATACTTGTTCACAACTAGACCATAGCTGTCACTGGAGTACTTCTACTATATTTCTTGTGGTTACTCAACAAATCATTAAAAACGGTAACTCTGAAATTCCCCAATTTAACACAGGAATGCTGGCCAGGAAATGCACATTAGTGGTTTGCTCCCATTAAACCTGTTACTAGTGGCTTTCTCCATTCTGGGTGAAAATGTCAGAATTGAGTGGGTGTGATACAGCATTATTGGTGGGGTGAGGTTGAATAACTGAGAGAAATCACTCACAGAGCTGCAAGTGCTTTACATAGATATGTGAACACAAATAGATGCATGCACGCAGGAATTTTCTGACCTATGCAGTGCTAACCACATTAACTCAAGAATGAGAGTAATTCATTGTCCAAAATATTGATGACTACTAGAGAAAGGCCTGCATGAAAACTCTTTGTCATTGCTGAGAACAAACCCATGAAAAGTATCTAAACCTATCTTACATTATATCATATAAGAAAGCTTTTTTTCTTCATCTGATTGTGAGGGCCATGCAGCAAATTCCAAACTTGGTTTGCACAGTTCAGAAAATCAACTTAATTCAAGAGGACAAAGGGAGCATTTAGAGGGGCCAGATAACTGCAGAGCCGCACACACTCAGTAACTGAAGCTATGCACATCAACAATGCAACAAAGCCTTTGTTAGTGGCTCAGGATTCTCAGAATTCAGAATTATGGAGGAAGAAAATTTTGACTGAATCTGACAGGTCGTCACCTCAGATATAGCCCTTGACCTTATGTGACACAGTCAAAATGATGCTGACCTTTCCCACAAAAATAAATAAATAAATAAATAAGACCAGTCTGAAACTAGTGACAGAATATACTACATAATTCAGAGATTTCTGATCAATTATAATTCTGTCATCATTTGTCAACCCTAATGTTGAAACATGTGACTTCACTTTTCTTCTATGGAACATAAAGATATTTTGGAGTATGCTGACTTGTTGGCATTGAGTTTCATTGCATGTAGAAGAAAAAAAAAACACTGAGGAAAAAACATTTTGTGTGCCACAGAAGAAATAACTGCATAAAGTTTGTGTTTTTTTACATGAGGGGAAATTACTCTACGCACCATCAAAATTTAAGATCAAAATTGTCTCTCTCTGTATATCCTTGTATGGAATATCACAAGAATCAATAACTCATATTCATGCCTGGGAAGGGAATAAGTATTGGTATACGGAAATGACCACAGAGCAATGTGTTTAATTGCACGAGTGGAGCATGTTTTCCACAGGAATCTGGTAATCACCTCGAAAACACACTAAGCTTTTCCCTAACAACATATTTCCCAAACTCTCCTTTTCCTAGCACGTGAGAAGCTACATAAATAATGTACAGCTTCTGTGATGAGAACTGATAGAATATGAAAAGAGGGTAAAGTGAAGGGAATATCAAAGGTCCTGATCTATGACTGTACATATAGACAGGTCTGAGGAACAAACACTGCTATAACACTGAATATCTTTCTGTTTCATAAACTCAAAAAAAAAAAAACTCCCCCCCTGAAACAAAATAGGTATATTATGACAATGAGATGATGTAACAATATATAATGCAACTATGTATTATGTATGATAGAGAGACAGGTTTCCAAAATCAAATTTTTCCCAGTAATATAGCAGACATGTTTAGAAAAATCCTATTTTCTATTTCTAAACATTTTGATAATGACTAAAATTTTCACATGGTGTAAGCAACCAGCAAAAAGTACTAAAATAATTTCCTTGTACCCTGAACACACATGAACAAATATGAACTCTTGAGCTATGAATATCAAGGTTTTCTTAGGATTACCCCATTTGACATGAAAAAAAAAAAAAAAAACAAGTTTAAAACATGGGATATTAAATAACTAACTAAATAAATAAATCATAAGGGTCTAAAGGGGTCTATCATCTGATTTATTTCTTGTCACATGACAAAAAATGGCTTCTTATATGTTGAGCACATAACACGGAGTCAAATATGAATAATATTTTGAAGTAAAACTGATTCACTTAGTAGTACTAAGAGTGATCTGATCTGATGTAAACAGATACTTATGCCAAGATTTCCCACAATAATTTCTCTCTTCAGGTAGGCTACACCACAGACATCAAGCTCTAGAAATAAATAAATTAAATTAATATATATTTTTGAAGAATTGAATACACCGTAATAGAAGATGTTTAATTAAAACCTTAAAAACAGCTCATACCTGATCTACACATAAAAAAGATATTTGTTAATTCAATTAATTTATTTTAGAATTTTGTCCTATCCTTTATGTTAATTAGAATTCTCATTTATATAGTTATTTATACAGAAACACTTTTATTTATACAGAACCGCTGGCCCGTGCTGAACTGACCCCTCTCAGCCGAACCCAGACCACACAACAAGCTGCTCCACATTTCATCACAACTCCTTCCCCAAACCTCCGAATTAACTTCCCTTCAGACCAAGAGACGACCTCGGTCAAGCCAGCCGCACCTGGATCTCGTTGCACGTCTGTTTGTGGTATTATGGTATGGAGACACGAAGCGGCCAAAAAGCTGACGAAGACCTATATTTCAGCGGTTATGAATTAAATGTGTCCCATAACACAAAAGATAAAAGATACAGTTATATTATGTTTGAATATATTATACTGTGTAGTTCAGGCATTATTCTAATTCCTTCAGAGGTAATATAGAAATGTCAATTCATTCTTCTTCAGAACGACCATGACTCTGTCGGTGTCAACCTTTATTGGGATTTACTTTGAAGTTTTGGAGAAAATTAAAAACAAAGTCTGTCACAATACATTATGTCTGGTGTGCGTTTCCTGATAACATTGCCTCTTTGTGCACTACGAAGACTCTAAAGGTATATCTTAACTAAAGGTTTACCATTTCTAGGCGTGTTCCCCGAACTATACCTTCGGAGGTTGCTTACAGGTATACCTTCTTACCTGCGACGTTACCACGTGCTGTCCATGAGGGTGGTGCTGAATTGGTTGATGTCGATGGATCGAGAATGGATTATTCACTATGCAGGGGCTGCTTCAGTGTGTAATGTGAGAAAGTGATGTTCTTTATAAAAAATTGTTGATTTTAAATAAAGACACAGAAATCTTTCCTGTTAGAATGCAACAAACTTGCATGAAACTTTTACTATCACTTTGCAACATGCATCATGTCAGGGAACAAAACCAAGAAAGATATATGCCCAGAGCACCTCCCAGTGGTCACCACATAAAACACAATGAAAAAACCCTACATAACTCACTACTTAATAATTTAACAGCTTTTAACAAATGAAAAAATAAGCCTGCACAAGTCCAACAGAAAAACATTCTGATAAGATTCCTTTCCAACAAGAAGCACTTCAGAAATAGTTGAAATGGCATTTATCAGGAATCATGCAAACTTATAAAAATAATCCAAATTGCAAACTAAATGCAACCCTAGATCTTTTATATAATTTTTATATTTTAAACCCGCAACCTCATGCACAAACTAAACATGCATATCACTAACTGGCAGTATGCCTTCAACAGCTATATGGCAGAGAAAGAAGAGAAAGAGGAGAGCCGCCAGCAGCTGAATTTCGGGGCTGAAGGGGGAGTTTGGCCAAACTATGGCAGCGATACAGGGAATGGTTGAGCTAAATCAAAGACAGCGCCGTCCGCGGTGCCATTAAGTGCACTAAAACTTTAGTCTCCTAGCTACCATGTAAGAAGCTGCAATTCTCTAAACAAATTCACCTGCCACAGCAGCAAATTCAGCAGCTTATACAGGTGCATCTCAAAAAAATTGAATATCAAAAAGGTCAATATTTTTTGTCACTCATTTCAGAAAGTGAAACCCATATATTATATAGATTTATTACACATAGAGTGAAATATTTCAAATCTTTATTTCTTGAAATTTTGATGATTATGGCTTACAGATAATGAAAACCCAAAATTTAGTCTCTCAGAAAATTAGAATATTACAAAAGATCAATAAAAAAAGGATATTTTAAACAGAAATGTCAGGCTTTTAAAAAGTATATTCATTTACTGTATATGTACTCAATACTTGGTAGGGGATCCTTTTGCTTTAATTACTGCATCAATGCGGCGTGGCATGGAGGCAATCAGCCTGTGGCACTGCTCAGGTGTAATGGAAGCCCAGGTTGCTTTGATAACGGCCTTCAGGTCATCTGCATTGTTGGGTCTGGTGTCTCTCATCTTCCTCTTGACAATACCCCATACATTCTCTATGGGGTTCAGGTCAGGCGAGTTTGCTGGCCATTCAAGCACAGTAACACTATGGTCATTGAACCAGCTTTTGGTACCTTTGGCAGTGTGGGCAAGTGCCAAGTCCTGCTGGAAAATGAAATCAGCATCTCCATAAAGCTTGTCAGCAGAAGGAAGCATGAAGTGCTCTAAAATTTCCTGGTAGATGGCTGCGTTGACTGTAGACTTCAGAAAACACAGTGGACCAACACCAGCAGATGGCATGGGAGCCCAAATCATCACTGACTGTGGAAACTTCACACTGGACTTCAAGCAACATGGATTCTGTGCCTCTCCACTCTTCCTCCAGACTCTGGGACCTTGATTTCCAAATGAAATGCAAAATTTACTTTCATCTGAAAAGAGGACTTTGGACCACTGAGCAACAGTCCAGTTCTTTTTCTCCACAGCCCAGGTAAGACGCTTCTGACGTTGTCTCTGGTTCAGAAGTGGCTTGGTAGCCCTTTTCCTGAAGACGTCTGAGCGTGGAGACTCTTGATGCACTGACTCCAGCTTCAGTCCACTCCTTGTTAAGCTCTCTCAAGTGTTTGAATCAGCTTTGCTTGACAGTATTCTCAAGCTTGCGGTCATCCCTGTTACTTGTGCACCTTTTCCTACCCAAATTATTCCTTCCAGTCAACTTTGCATTTAATATGCTTTGATACAGCACTCTGTAAACAGCCACATCTTTCAGTAATGACCCTCTGTGACTTACCCTCTTTGTGGAGGGCATCAATGTTCGTCTTCTATGGCGTTATTTTACTGCCAAATGTCGAGAGCATATTTTTGTATCGCGAAAGTAGATTAATTCTAACAGGAAAGAGTTCTGTGTCTTTATTTAAAATCAACAATTTTTTATAAAGAACATCACTTTCTCACATTACGCACTGAAGCAGCCCCTGCATAGTGAATAATCCATTCTCGATCCATCGATATCAACCAATTCAGCACCACCCTCATGGACAGCATGTGGTAAAGTCGCAGGTAAGAAGGTATACCTGTAAGCAACCTCCGAAGGTATAGTTCGGGGAACACGCCTAGAAATGGTATACCTTTAGTTAAGATATACCTTTAGAGTCTTCGTAGTGCACAAAGAGGCAATGTTATCAGGAAACGCACACCAGACATAATGTATTGTGACAGACTTTATTTTTTAATTTTCTCCAAAACTTCAAAGTAAATCCCAATAAAGGTTGACACAGACAGAGTCATGGTCGTTCTGAAGAAGAATGAATTGAAATTTCTATATTACCTCTGAAGGAATTAGAATAATGCCTGTCTAAATATCAAGGAGTGCTATAATGCATTGTGACAGATTTTGCCATTCATTTTCTCTACAATTCTACAGTACAATGCAGAGAAAGTTGACACAGACAGAGTCTTGGTCGTTCTGAAAAATAATTTATTGACATTTTCGTATTAACTATATTAAGGAATTTGAATAATGCATGTAGAAAATAATCAGTGCTATAATGTATTTTAGCAGACTTTATTTTTTATGGAAAACTACACAGTATAATATATTCGAACATAATATCTTTTATCTTTTGTGACATTTAATTCATAACCGCTGAAATATAGGTCTTCGTCAGCTTTTTGGCCGCTTCGTGTCTCCATACCATAATACCACAAACAGACGTGCAACGAGATCCAGGTGCGGCTGACCGCGGTCAAGAGACGTGACATTTGAAAGGTGCTTCAACTACTACATGCTCCACATAGTCTACTATATACTGCATACTTTACTCCCTGCTGTAAACATTTTGACAAACCGTAGACAAACAAAAGAGAAAGTGGGCTACTGCCACACACTGTACTCACTTTTTGGGTGAAGCATCCAGTCACCCACAGAAGGCAGACTGTCAGGAACACCCCCGTGCTGCTCAGTCCGCGAAGCCCCATTTTAGTCACTTGAGCTCGGCTGCAGACGCACGCAGGACTCCTCTCCCTCTCTCCATTCACCTGAGGGAGCGCGGGGGCGCGCACGCAGCGGCAGCGGAGGTCTGGCGGTGCGCGTGCACACACGTGTGTGTGTGTGTGTGTGTGAGTGAGAGAGAGAATGGGAACACTTAATACCATTGTACAATGCTTTAGGGAGTGGAATTACCTTTAATCTACGTCCTAAAATGGAAGAGATTTTGCTTTCATTTAGGCTACTTTATATATGTGTGGCCAACTCTGACAGACTGATGTTTTCCCCTTACTTCTCTCTCTAATAGGCTTATTACACTTTATTTATAGAAATGTATATCTATTAACAATCTTAATCTTAAAACGATGAGAAATGACAAAGATGAGACTAAAATTAAGGTTAAAATAAGTTTAAAGCAAGTAATTAAATCTATCTATCATTTTTCAGAACAGAAGAAAAACAATGAAGACAACACAAATGAATGTTCAAGTTATATTTATTCAGTTTTTCCCCTTGATGAACAAAAATAATAGATGTACCTTGATATGAAACTATAATGTCTTCATTTCATCTGAACGAAATACTTGATCACAGAAAAGAGTCCCATAGTTGTGTTGTGTTTTAACTGTACACTGGTTTAATTTGATCAGAAGGCGACGCTGTGCCAGACAGCAGAGATGATGACTTGTGACCAAACAGCGTGCAACATTCACAGAAATGGAGCCTTGCAAACTATAAAGGCCTTTCCATGACCACATGAATTATTTACCATTTCAAGGAGCTGTCTGACTTGACAAAGTATGATAATGACCCTTTTTACATGCACCAAGATAAGGTTTGTACTCTGTCAGTGCTTGAGTGTCTGTAGTCCGTTAGACCCCTAAGGCAGATCTGTGAGGAAATCAATATGAATTCCTTGGAAAGTCATCTGATGAGCAGCAGAGAACTCATGCGGTGCATTTTCAGTCAGCAAGACATCTGGAAGATCACCCTGTCAAAGATGCCGATAGCATAAATCAACACTTCACTATAAAATTAAGTCTTTAATTATGAAACAGGCCACAGTGTGAATTTGTTCTGTTAACAGGTAGGTATTTGCCACTTTCACCAGTGCTGTCCATATACTTACAGATTCCCTTTCAGCTGTTAACTACATAAATGCCTGTCACTTTATGTTTTTATTGGCATGTCTTGCACTAGCAGTGAAGATTTCACACTCTCTCTCTTAAAAAAAATAAGTAGTTAGCGAGCAATATTTATTTGCCCTGGCTGTATACTCAAAAAGGACTATTTGCATCTACTTTTGAAA
This sequence comes from Barbus barbus, assembly GCF_936440315.1. Taxonomy (NCBI): domain Eukaryota; kingdom Metazoa; phylum Chordata; class Actinopteri; order Cypriniformes; family Cyprinidae; genus Barbus; species Barbus barbus. The sequence goes on along the minus strand of NC_136733.1, from coordinate 39,001,670 downwards.
GTGAGAGGGGAAGGTGAGGCTTTAAACTTCCTCAATCGAACTGAATGAAAGGGACATAAGAAGAAATTGACTTTGATATACACTTCTGTTCAAAGGTTTGTGGCTTGTAAGATTTTCACATTTTTCAAAGAAGTCTCTTATGCTCACCAAGACTTTGTTTGTATTTGATAAAACTACAGTAAAACAGTGATATTGTCAAATATTATAACGGTAATATTTTGATCAAAAAAGTTTAAAAGAAATAATTGATAAATAGTATTTTTTTGTAACAATGTAAATGTCTTTACGGTCACTTTTGATAATTTCTAAAAAAAAATCTTACTGTCCCCAAACTTTAACAGCAGTTAAAAAAACGTGTCATTATGTCTCTCAAATGGACCCAGCATTCAAAAAACAAGCATCTTCACTTCCACTTTCTTAAAACGTTCTATAATAACAATCGTTCAGAGAAAGAATCTATTTTCAAATGGCAATGCATACTAATTAATTTGTGCAAATAAATTATAAAATATGCAAAAAAAGACATGGAAAATGAAACAAATCCACTCCAAAAAAATCCCAAAACCCACCCATTTGTAGAAAAAGTTAAATATACAAATCTTTTGAAAGTTGGGTTAAAAAAAGATGTTATAAAAATAAAAGAAATGAAAATATTTGAGATGCAACCATGAATTACCACTTTTATGTTTTCTAATCTATTACAAATAAATTGAAATGCTAAAGCAATAAAACAACTTGGAGTTTGCGAAGATCATGACTAAGAAAAAATATGGCTTTAACATGTAGCCAGTACTGCTGATACACAGTGGTGTGTTTCTGTTTACATACAGTGCTATGCATAAGTTTAGGCACCCATGCTAAAGTTGACTAAAAAGAGGAATAAAAAATCATCTTTTGGAAATTGAACTTAATGCCTTAATTAAAAAAATTGGGAAAAATCCTACCTTTAAGGACACCAATTTTCTTTGTGAATGAATAATGTATCGTAAATAAATAAATGTTCTTCCTTAAAATACAGGGTGCATAAGTTTGGGCACCCCTATGTTAAATTCCCATAGAGGCAGGCAGATTTGTATTTTTAAAGGCCAGTTACTTCATGGATCCAGGATACTATGCATCCTGATAAAGTTCCCTTGGCTTTTGGAATTAAAATAGCCCCACATCATCACATAGCCTTCACCATACCTAGAGATTGGCATGGTTTCATTTCAGTTAGCCGTATAGCTGGTTTGATTTGCATTGAGAGGTGATCTTATGGAAAGTACTCCATGCCAATCTCTAGGTATGGTGAAGGCTATGTGATGATGTGGGGCTATTTTAATTCCAAAAGCCAAGGGAACTTTATCAGGATGCATAGTATCCTGGATCCATGAAGTAACTGGCCTTTAAAAATGCCTGCCTCTATGGGAATTTAACATAGGGGTGCCCAAACTTATGCACCCTGTATTTTAAGGAAGAACATTTATTTATTTACTATACATTATTCATTCACAAAGAAAATTGGTGTCCTTAAAGGTAGGATTTTTCCCAATTTTTTTAATTAAGGCATTAAGTTCAATTTCCAAAAGATGATTTTTTATTCCTCTTTTTAGTCAACTTTAGCATGGGTGCCTAAACTTATGCATAGCACTGTATTCATATTTTTTCCCACTATAATTTTTTTTTTTATATATATAAAGAAAAACAAAGTTTGAAAGAAAGTTTTAACAAACTGGTGATAACCAGTATCAGTATTTTTTTCCCCATTTTTTTTTATTTTACATATACACATTTATGTTTCTTTCTATGGCAGCTTATAATTTTACTTTAGAAAAAGTGTAAATGACCACCATATTTGAAAAATAAAACTTCTGCTTCGTTGTTTTTTTTTTGTTGTTTTTTTTAAGTACACAAGTGCTGTTATGGTTTGTTTGGAACCTGATAGCTTAACAGAGAAATGCATTTGAGATAAAACCCTGATTATTAGATCGGCATAATGACAAAAACATAAAGGAGTTACTGGCAACTACACATTCACACCTGCATACTGAGCACATTTGCATTCAATATGCGAACTTTGATATTTTATATACAAACAACTGAACTGACACTGTACATATTCAGCCCTTAATGGTATATATATTTAACATTTTCATTTTGAGCAATTAAACCATTATTTTCTGTTTTATATCCTGATGGCTGACACTTTAAAAACATACAACGCTTCTTTGACGAAGCACTCCTGTTTTATTATACACTGGGTCATGTGGAAAGTTGCTTGCCATCTCTTTAAAGCAAAAACTTTTCCCATCAGAACTGGTCGGTCATTTGAATATTATTTAAAAAACTGTGAAAAAAAGAGAAACTTGGTGTTGCCATGGCAGTGCTTTTCCTCACAGGCAGTGGCTCTTCAAGCTGTCCGTCAAACGGAAATCTCATATGTAGTTCCACCCACTCCTGTGACCTTTTTGACATTGGTGTGTCTGCTGGGAGTCCCTAGATGGCAGTCACGTGCTTGGCCCTTCAGTTGCCCGTTGACTTTACCTTGACAGAGGTCCTCTCTATGTGGAGAAAATATCAAAAAACAGGAAGACATATTTGAAGCGGTTCCTTTCCTACTGTATTGTGATCTCTTATCCTTATCTGTCCTTCTTTAGAACGTACTAAATGGACTGAAATGTTAAAAAATGAAGATGAGTTCATGAAGAAGAGTGGTGGAAGGGATTGTGTAATTGAGATAATACAGGGCTCAAAAATAAGGAGTCAGTTTAGAGCCAGCTGACAAAACAGGCACTTGCCCTCAAATTTTCTCTTTTTATGATACTGTATTTTTTTCTTTTTATGCCATGTTATGCTTTATTTTGTACTTGCATTTTGTTATCATTATGCTTTCTTTACTTTTTTTCTGCTCTTTTTTTTTACAAAAAGAAAATTGTGAAGACAAAGTATAATTAAAAAAAATATATATATATATGAATATTATTTCTAGTAAAACAAAATATCTAAAAAACATTGCTAAAAATAAAAAAGGGTGATTCTGTTTGATGGGATCTATAAAAATGTTGGCATGGAAAGTGAAAACAAAATCCTTTCTGTTGGGCCCTGTAATAAATCAAATAATTTTAAAGACATTCACGCAGTGTGGTATTAGTCATGTGCCATTTGTAAAATAATCAAGTCAAAGAATAAAGCAAAGAAAAATACAGTGTGTAAAATGATTAAAAAGCACTATTTAAGCATAAAAAGCAACACACAGAACGAGAGATAAATGGATATCAAATCATAATTATTGTATATTACACTGACTTCTGACACCATTTATGAGATTACAATGATGCAATAAAATGTACAGTATGCCAGAAGTACATGCCATGCAAAGCGTCATAAATAAGCTCATGAATATGGATGAACAGGCGTGCAGAAATGAAAATGGGGGAAAAGCAAAAAAAAGACATTTATTTGGCTAACAGATCCAGAATCACAACATTTTTCTTTTCATCTCTGCAGAAAGGCAAAAACTTAACCGTATATATTCTAAATAACAATAATGACTAAATTAATTTATTAAAGTACAAAAAAGCAGTACTCAAAATAAACATAACACAACTGAAATCCCCGCCGGATCAGAGCGTACATATCAAGACCGTTTAGTCTATACATCACGTCCTTTTCTGACTGGTTAAAAGATGCTATGTGTCATACCTTGTACCAAGATGTGGCGAGTCTGCCCTCTCCAGGGCACTAATGAAGGCGACCTTCTGATGCGCGTATGTCGGGGAACGGGGCACAGCTGTTGGGGAGTGGTGTGTTTGGTGCACCGGAGAGCGATATTGGTGCTCAGCTGTCCGGCTCACACCACCTGCATCGGTGTGGAGGGATGTCGTGGAAGTCCTCGGCACTCTGGAGAGCGAGGATGCAGAGAAACGCAGAACGGGTGTTCGGGGAGCGTATCCCACCACCCCGACTCCCATCAAGTTATCCCGAGAGCCGCACACAGGAGGGGTGGGCTCTCGGGATCCGGGGCCTCTGGGGCCGTCTGGGTAGCACGTGCCAGGTGGGAGTCCGTAGGCGGCTCCGCTGCAGGTGTCAAATACACCCGAATCGTTGGCGTAGGCTTGAGCGTGCCGATGCATGAGTTTCTCCCTCTCCTCGAGCTCCTTCCTCTCCTGGATGGAAGCCATGATGGTTTTGGAGAGGTTGTCGTAGCGGACGGGCGAGGGATCTCGGTCTCTTGAGAGCGGCGACTCCCGTCCGTACATCGCTCCGACGTGCACAGGACTATAGGGCGGCGGGCCGATGTGCCGCTGAAGCTCGGGCCCACGTACGTGGCACATCTTCGTGGGTAGGTAGGGTGAATGAAAACCCATAGAGGGCACTCCCGGGTGAACGGCGCACTCGCCCACAGACGGCGTTACGCTGGGGGTTAGCAAGCTGTCGTAGGATAGGCTGCCATTGCGGCCTGATATCGTCCTAGGGGAGAAGACTCCTTTGTGAGGGGTGGAAGTGACCGTTTCTGGTTTGCTGCCACCCAGTGGCATCTGGTCGGCCCTGTTCACTCCCTGCTTCAAACTGAATGAACGAGACGTCGTGCTGAAGGAGTCCAGCTGGAAAGGGGAGGACTGGTATGTTCGGTGAAGAGGAGTGCTGCGGTAGTCTGGCATATCCAGATTCGGCTCGGAGCGGTAATCGTGACCTCTCTCCTCCAAAACGGCAGAGGGCTTACCGTTCTCGGACATTACAATCTGTAATCAACAGCATTAAAAAAAATTATATTATATTACACCATTGTACAAAAGTTTGGGGTGCATGAAAAAAATACTACAGTGTTTTGAACCATACTATATTAAAGTGTATTATACTGTATATATTATAGTATTTACAACACTGTTAATGAATGCTACAGCATATTGTAATATTAATTATAGTGACGTGATAAACCGTAATAAATACTGTAGCATACTTTAGCTTTTACTACAGTAAACTGTAGTGTATTGTAGTATAATATACCCTATAGTTGTAGAAAACTTAGTACAGTATTGGGTAAAGTCATTTGTTTATATTACTATAGTTGTTATATTACCACAGCAACTATAGAAATTAATTCAAGTACTTTACTATAGTATTATACAAATAAATATCAATTACTATAGTATTTTTTCATGTGGGTAACTTTTTTTTTCAAGAAATTAATTCTTTAAAATATCATTCAGAAAAGATGCATTAAATTGATCAAACGCATGACAAATCAAGACATTGTTATAAGAGATTTCTGTTAAATAAATGCTCTTTTTACTTTTTTATTCATCAAAGAATCCTGAAAAGAAAGATAGCAGTGTTTTCCACAAAAATATTTAAAAAATGAAACAAAAAAAAAAAAAGTTTCTTGTGGCCCAAATCAGTACATTAGAATGATTTCTGAAGTATTATGTGACACTGAAGACTGGAGTAATGATGATGAAAATTCAGCTTTGCCATCACAAAAATACATTTCATTATAAAATATATAATAGTTGTTATTTTAACTGGTAATATTATTTCACAATATTACTGTTTTGACTAAATAAATGCAGAACAAATCTTACAGACCCAAACTTATGAACATATTATAATAGATAACTCCAGAAATGATTGTTTGAGTCTGTCTCTCCCACCTTCTCTCCGGTTGCGTGATAGTGCACTTTAGGCATGGTGCCGAAGGAAGGCCGGTATTTGTACATGGCTGGGGTGGATGGATTGGTGGGTTTGCCGGACAGGGAACTCTCTAGAAAATGTGGCACAAATGAAATGAATGACTCAACAGTGCTGCAATAAGATGCAACACCAGATGGCAGTAGAAGTGCAGTTAGGAAATAGACGATTCAACATCCTGCTAAGGGCCACTGAAGACACAGGCTTTGAATAATTCGGAAAACTATTTTATTATAAATCACATGATGTTTAAATAACAATTTATAATAATAATATTTGAATACAGAGTAAATAATTACAAATACATGAATTGATTACATTTTGGAGCTAATTGCTTTAAAAATGCATGTGTGTGTTACTTGCCTTCGCTGGAGGTGAGCTGACTCTTTAGCTGGTTGTAGCGGTCTGCTTTGGGCGGCAGAGGTGGTTGTGTATCTATACCTTTATCATCCACACCATCCAGACTGGTCTTAGACTAAAGCACAAGAAAAATCCATTTATTTTGGGAATCTTGATTTAGGCAGAGACATCATATTATTAAAACCACTCCTTTAAAAACGGGACACCATTTAGTTTAATAATTTCAGTTTTCATTGAAATCTGAATAATGAACCTGTGTTGATGGGATTCTGAATTGCTGGTGTAATGGTACTTAGTACAATAACAAAAATGATTAAACGCCATTGAAATTCCAGGTTGTGGGCAGACAGAATTAAAAGCTTTTGCGGACTCACTTTGCTTCGTAGGATGCTACTATGGATACCATTATCAGTGACTTTCACACTGACGTGTCGGTTAGAGAGCTCAGGGCGGAGGAACGGTGGTTTCAGAGCGATGGGAATTTTCTTCCTGGGATCAGCGATGTACCTGTGGAGCAGAAACGGTTGACATGAGGCATGCATTAAATCTGTTTTTAGAAAAAGCATGCAAGTTCATGTATCAGACTTAGTATGCATCACAACCACATGTAGGTTATCAAATGCTTAAAAATAGATGAAAAAATGGAATATGCTGTGGAATATAAAAGAGGAAATTCTGAAGATTCTGATTCCATTGAAAAGTTTAGGTGAGTATTATTATTTGTATTATTATTATTTGATCTATTTATTTTATTATTATGATTTTTAAAGAAATGTGACCCTGCAGCACAAAAGCAGTCTTAAGTCGCTGGGGTATATTTGTAGCAATAGCCAAAAATACAAAATTATCCATTTTTCTTTTATGCCAAAAATCATTAGGACATTAAGTAAAGATCATGTTCCATGAAGACAATTTGTAAATTTCCTACTGTAAATATCTCAAAACTTCATTATTGATTAGTAATATGTATTGCTAAGAACTTCATTTGAACAACTTTAAAGGCGATTTTCTCAATATTTTGATTTTTTTGCACCCTCTTGATTCCAGATTTTCAAATTCAGCCAAATATTGTCCTAACAAACCATACATCAATGGAAAGATTATTTATTCAGCTTTCAGATAATGTATAAATCTCAATTTTTAGAAATTGACACTTATGACTGGTTTTGTGGTCCAGGGTCACAAATTATTACATTTATCCAGCAACGATGTAATCTATTGATCAAAAGTCACAGACATTTTATATTGTTACCAAAAATTTCTATTTAAATAAATTCTAATCTTTTGGACTTTTTATTCATCATAGAACCCTGAAAAAATATGTATCACAAAAATATTAAGCAGCACAATCATTTTCAACATTAACAATTATGTTTTCTGAGCACCAAATCAGCATATCAGAATAATTATTGATTGAATTTTTCATAATTCCAGGAATGATGTAAATAGTCTTGTGGAAAAAAAGTTTCCAGCAACTTTCTTTTGTTCTGCTTTGGCCTCACAAAGGTTGTCCTCTATTGTTTCTGACGATGCCTTCACTAGTCTTAACAAGACATTAACCTTGGCTCTAATCGGTGTTTATACGGCAATCACTTTCTCTCTCCATTGTTTCACAACCTGATTCAAATCTTCAGTACTATACGCTTTTCCTGCTCAGAGTGTCATAAAACAGGCAAGAAAAACAGGACACAATCTACCTTCCTATGGACCCCTATTCTTCTCAAACCCCTCCAGACTGTCTACTATGATAAACAACCTCTTTTTCACCCCTGTCTCGTGTTTAGAAGTATCACAGTAATTGTTAAAGGCTGTTATATTTCAAAGCATATTTTCTTCTTGAAGCATTTTAGATGAGTTTATATATGGGTAGTTGTCATTGACGTACCTATGGTGTGACGGAAAAATGTAAAAAGAAAAAAAAAAACCTCTAACATTCAAGATAAACCTCTCTCATGCTATTTTCTCATGTTATTTGTATGTTAAGTTTTTTTTCTACATTTTTGCTCACACCATAGGACACAGTCCAGTTTTTATTTGTCAACTACCCATATACATACACATACATACATACATATATATATATATATATATACACACATACACACACACACACACACACACACACACACGCAATCTCCAGACTCACAATCCAATCAACAACCGATGAATAAAATTAAGTCATTCCCTGCATTTTTTTCTTGTTCGATAAGTTAGTTATCTTAGAAGTACATTACTGTTAAAAAAATCTGGGGTCAGTAAGATGTTTTAATGTTTTTGAAAGAACTCTTATGCTCACCGAGGCTGCATTTATTTGATCAAAAACAGTAAAAACTGCTATACCATTATAATTCAAAATAACCGTTTTCTATTTTAATATATTTTTATATAAAATGCAATTTCTTCCTCTGATGGCAATGTTTAAGTTTCAGCAGCCATTACTGCGGATTTCAGTGTCACATGATTCTTCATAAATAATGCTGATTTGCTGTCTAACTAAATTTCTTATGATGATGTTGAAAACAGTTATGCTGTACATACTGAGATTGTTTTTTCAGAATTTTTCATGAATAGAAAGTTTAAAAGAACACCATTTATGTGAAACTGATTAATTAATCAATTAATTAAAATATGTCTCCATATGGACATCAGCTGCAATTGCCATTCTTTTCTAATTTTGCTCAAAACAGAGTGAGGTTGGTACTTCATAGGTCTTTTGTAGCATTTGTCAAAGCATAATATTCACTGAATCCTGTCGGTTTTGCAAATGTAAAATAACACAATCTAATGTAAATTCAAGTGAAATGAAACACCCAACCGTCTGTTCCAAAACAAGCAAAAGATAGCTGTCAAGTGCCAGCTGTCAGGGGCCGAGGAAACACACCGTGCCTGGTGTTACGACTCACTTTCACACATTTCTGGTATGTGTGTGTATTTGCTACTATCACTGATTATAAACATGAATATATATATGTATATATGTGTGTGTGTGTGTGTGTGGAAGCCAGTTGTTTCTTTACCTAGGAGCAAGTGAACTGCATAAGACGTGTTTCAAATTACCACAGCAACCCCGAGTGAATGGATTCACTCCTCCTCTGAACTTTCCTGTCACCTGAGAACAGAGAGAGAGAGAGAGAGAGAGGAATCCTACTTTGAGCAAACTGGAGAGAGTGGAAAACAACTGTCCTTGACCCACAGGACCGTAATGTGTGATGAAAATACCAGGCTTTGTAACAGATGTCGTGCACGAACAACAGAAGGCAATCAAGTTGGAAAGACATCAAGGTGATTCTGAGTGGGTGTGCAACATGTGAGCACAGTTCTGCCTCTACAAGTGCGCATGTTGTTACACAAACCAGATTAACATATTTAGTGGTGGGTAATTTGGATCACCTGTTCGTTTGTGGTTCGTCCTCTGGCTACGAGAACCATGTGGAACCCAGTGAGGCCCATAACAGGGATGAAAAACAGGCCAGTCACACACATAACCACAAGACTGGACAGCAGGAAAGTCAAGGAGCCTGTTGTGATTTTCTTTCTATCCTCGCTGAAAGAGAAATGCTGCACGAAGCTACAGCTAATTCGAATCTTATTGATTTTTAGTACATAGATAAGTAATGCAGGATTTTGAGCCAATGTGATGTCACTGTGGGCGGGGCCTCCCTGTCTAACAAACAGTGTTGTTATTTTTAATTAATACTATTAAACATCTAAAATAAAATAAAAAATATTAGATATTATACAAAATAAATTAGAAATGTTGCCTTGCCAATTAACGGAAATGAGTTGAATCTAAAATACTAAATTAAAACTTTAAACTGAAATAAAAATAAAAAGGTACACAGAAATATAAAAAAAATTAAAACGAAATTAAAAATCTGAAGTAAAATAAAATAAAATAAAAATATTAGATATTAGACAAAGTAAATTAGAAATGTTGCCTTGGCAATTAACTGAAATAAGTTGAAGCTAAAGTACTAAAATTACTAAAATTTTAAACTTGAATAAAAATAAAGGTACACAGAAATATTTAAAATAAACTAAAAAAAAAAGACAAAAGCACAAAAAATTGCTAAAACTACAAATATAAAAATAAAATATATTTTTATTTCATTTAAATAATAAAATTTTAAATATTAAAAAAAATACTATATTAGTAAATCACAATTACAATAAATAATATAAGACAAATGTGACAATGAAAATTTCACAAAATGCCTGCTCAGGAGAAAAATTCAGCTTAAAAAAATAATTAAATATACAGATTTCTTGCATTGCCAAAATCGAGTTTACATAAAGGGACAAAACAACAACAAAAAACACTTTTTGGGGGGCTAAACTAAAATGTATGATTTCATTGTAGTCAGATGTTATAGTTGCTTTGATACGTTATCAACAAGTATTTATTTGGAATAGAATTCATCTGTAACATTATAAAAATCTTTATTGTCATTACACTTACTCAAAAATATTTATTTCTTTAAAAAAAAGAATCTTATTTTTGAACGGTAGTTTAAATCCACATAGAATTCGCATTCATTAAATACAACTAAATGAGCTTTTATCAGAGTTGCTATTTCTGACCAGGAACTGCGTTCTGTGGAAGGATACGTCACGGTTGTGTGAAGCGCACTCAGCCTCTCAAGGTGGTGTAAGACAAACAGCAGGCCGAAGGAAAACACTCCCACCATGTGAACACTTAGAGACAGCAGGAACAAGAAGAAATATCGGTAATTCCTCCGGCCGATGCAGTTGTTCACCCATGGGCAGTGGTGGTCAAACTCCTACAGTGAGAAGAAAAGCGTGTGTGAGCACCGGCATTGTGATCATTTTATAACACGCAAGCTCTGTGTTTTATTAGTCTCACCTCCACACAGTTGTCACACACACTGCAGTGTGAGCAGCGCGGAGGTCTGTAGAAGTGGCACGTGGCACACCACTTCATCCGCACCTGAATTCCCTTTATCTCCACGTTTTTATAAAGCGGAGCTCGGAAGTCATCGTCTTTGTCTTCGTCCTCATCCGCTGGGAAACAGACATTTCAATACGCACGTCAGTGTTGTGTGTGACATGCAGTTTTCTAATCATGGACCCACTGTTGTATCTCCAGGCTTCTAAAACAGAGAAACCTAAACTACAACTGGATCATACCTCTGGGAAAAACTCCAGGATCCATGAAGGTGGCCATGCTGAAGTTGGCCAACACAAAGAGGAAGACGATGCCATTGTATAGAGGCACAACAGGGGAGATGGCCTTGGTTAACCACGGACACCTGAGAGCATACAAGAGAAACACAAGAAAGATCATTATCTAAAAGATAATGCCATTTTTCTGAACAACATTTGTGCTCATCCCTGCAATATTTTTTTCCAATCAGAGAGAGTCATGCAAACCCCAGAAAACGTGTGAACTTTATTGCTGAATAAATTCAAATCAAATGTGTGCGGTTACTCTAGTGACAGACTGAATAATCTGCAAACTTTAGGATATATTTGACTGATAACTACGCCTGCTTGGTCGATTAACAGAACTCTAACCAGGCTCTGCTCAGGTTTTATTTAAGAAGGGTTAACAGGCAGAGCCAAGCATATATATTTGTGCACTTCTAAATTTGGACTCCTATTGGAGTCTATAACATTTCTTGTAGTCTTACAGAACAGGACTTTTCCTGGCCAAGAACCGCCCACCCAGACAGGAGGACACCATTTGATCGACATGCAAAGTGACCAAGCACATTTATTTTGGTTTCTGCACGTCATTTAGAGGCAGATAAATCTATAATGCATTCATAGTATGACCACTATGTAAGCATTTAAACCATTACATAATGAAGCAACAAGCCACTCAAGGCCATGCTTTACCAGATGAATTTCATAAAGACAGCACTGTTCAACAAATAAGTGCATTTAATTATAACAACATGGAAATATTGTTTAAAGTAATACAGTCCTTTAGCCTAACTGCAGACATTTATAGTTGCCAAGCAACTGTTATATCGGCCATTCCAAAGCAGCTTCGAACACACCTCATCCAATCAGATTTTAAAGCTAGAACGATCCATAACTCTCAAACCCCTCCAGCTACATCTATTCTCTCTCGGCAGGCAGCAGATCACATATTCTCTCGAACCCTGAGGGAAAAGCACTAACTCATCATACTCCGTCTGCACTGGAGGAACGCCAGACTCTTCGGATAGGTGAAGTCTGTCACCTTTAGCTCTCTGATGAGATTCAATGCACTCATTCCATTCCGTTTTCTATTCAGTTTGTTGTTTTCTTTATTTTAATCAGAGATGGCAGACCAGAGAATACAAAGCAGTAATGAAGTGAAAGGTGAGAATGATTCACACAACAGAGCAAAACTGATGGAATAACTACTCCTTCATGTGTAATCCAATCACAAACAGACAACCTCAGAATCAATCCATGCTGTGGGCGAAGGAAATAAATGCCAGTTTTATCAGCCGCATGAACATCTCTTTGGGGGTAAACAAGAACGAATAAATACACTGCCTGTGAAATGCAATAACCCTTGATCTGTACGCGGTGATCTATGATCAGAATGATCTACTCACAATACAAAAATATTACAACCAAAAATGTATTTGTGTTACTTTTTTTTTTTTTTTATAAATATTTAAAAAATATTTAAAATATTAAAAATTTTATAATATTTAAATATATATTTTTTTATTTTTTAAATATTTTAAAACTATTTTTTCAAAATAGTTCCTGACAGCAACAGTAAATGAGAAGAGAATGTTCCAAGCTATAAAATGCCTCATCGGATGAAGCTCAAATAAAAACAGAGAATAGGAACATGACTTTTTCAGCATGACTTTACTGTCTTTTTTTTTGTTTTGTTTACTGTCTTTGTCTAACAAATTTGACATTCTTGTTGGAAATCACAGATGCCGTGTCCTCCGGGCTAAAGAGGAGGGAGACCTTCCAGCGTGTTATCAGCGTTCAGTTCAAAAGCCAGCATCTCTGATGGTATGGGGGTGCATAAGTGCATACGTTATGGGCAGCTTGCATGTTTTGGAAGGCATTATGAATGCTGAAAGGTATAAAGGTTTTAGAGCAACATATGCTCCCCTCCAGACGATGTCTATTTCAGGGAAGGCCTTGTATATTTCAGCAGGACAATGCAAAACCACATACTGTAGCTATTACAACAGCATGGCTTCGTAGTAGAAGAGGCCATGTGCAGTAATATTGAAAACTGAGAATGTGACGCATCGTGATATTGAGTTGATAATGATAATCGTAATTGAATTGAATTGTGAAACCAAGATTCACACACTTACTTTTAAGATGGCAGTAGGCTACTGACACACAGAGATTCCAACTATAAACAAAAAGCATAGCAACTCCAATTTTGGTTCAAATGTAAAGTTGTACAGATGTTTTTGCACAGCAGAAGAATTAATTAGGGAAAAAATGTAGATCAAGAATCGTTTTGGAATCGGATCGTGACTCCCAGAATCGGAATTGGATCGTGAAGTGCCTGAAGATTCCCACCCCTAGTAAACATGCCCCTGTCCCAACTATTTTGAGACCTGTAGCAGGCATCAAATTTGAAATGAGCTCATTTTGTGCATAAAATTGTAAAATTTCTCAGTTTAAACATTTGTTATGTTATCTATGTTTCTATTGTGAATAAAATATTGGCTCATGTGATTTGAAATGGTTTTAGTTTTCATTTTATTCAAATTTAAAAATACGTCCCAACATTTCCGGAATTTGGGTTGTAATTATTTAATTAATAAATAAATAAATCTTGCAGAGAAACTATTTATTAGTGGTGCTGGAGAAGACAATTATGACAATTACTATGTTCATATTTATTAAAATTAAATTAAAAAAGAAACTGTTCAGGGAAAACGAGTGGGACAAATTATTTTTTTTAAATAATTCAATAATTATTTAATGTAAATAAATACGTCTATAGAGAAGCTATTTATTAGTGGTGCATGAGAAGACTTATCACAATTACTATGTTCATACTTATGGTTGTAAAATAAATTAAATAAAATAAAAAGAAGAGAAGAAAAGAAAAGAGAAGGAAAGAGAGATATCCTTCAGAGTAGATGGTTGTAGATGAAAACCCATTCATGGTTTTAAAGGCATTATAAAGTTCGATATTTAGGACTACGGCATAATTAATAATCTTAATTATGATCAATAATAATTGTTACAGATGTCTAAGCAACCACTACTAATAAACATTTTTTTTTTTTTTTCTGCTGGGACCTGACAGCAAGTCATTAAACTGTATTTTTTTTGTTTTTTTTTCAGTACAGGTGTGTGGCATCATTACACATCATACACATCTCCTTGATGCACATCTCTCTGGGATGATGGATGTATTTCAATAATGTAGCTCCCATCTGACTAGACAAATAACATATCTAAGTGCCAGAATAGAGGCAAAAGCTTTTGAAGTTCCAGCTATCATATCCACCAGTTTCTGTGCTGAAAATGCAACATCAATGCTTGGTATGTCTTTGTAGTGCACATTTTTTTGTCCTAACATTTACTGCATGGATGCCATCTTACGCCTGCAGAGATATTGAATTGGCCTGCCTGCAGTCCAGAGCTTTCATCTATAGAGAAAATTTGGAGCATCATTAACCGAAAAATACGTCAAAGACGAATTCACACACCTCTATTCTCATTTTTTTCCCCTTTCACTTCACTGATTAATTATTTCAAAGCACTCTGGGCCAATTAGTGAACCATAGGAGTCCTGTATCTTCAATAAACAATGCTTCATTAATCAACGTGTGTGAAATCTACATGATTTATAATGGAGCAGAGCAGGCCAGAAAAAAGGAAGATGGTGATGGGCTTGAACACAGGAGATCATTAATCAGTCAGACAGATGCTTACTGAGGGAATGTTGAGGTGCTAACGTTGTGTGGTGAACAGATTCACCCTGGAGCTTCTGACAACAGAGAAATGAAACGCGTTATTCATTAGAAGGACTTCCTGTACAACCTCCCTGAAAGAAAAATGTTTGCCTTACATTTTCCTCATTAGAATCTTATGAAAGTAAATGACCACTCCTGACAGCAAGGTATGTGTGCATTTGCGTGCAAGAGTACACACACTGGGTTCAAAATGAACACTTGCTGAGCTTCAAATGGAAGTAAAAGTGTGATTTTAATGGTGATTTTTTTTGCAACTTAAATGGTTCACCCAAAATTAAGATTTGCTGAAAACGAACACACCCTCAGGCCATCCAAGATGTAGATGAATTGATTCGTTTATACTAGGAACAGATTTGGAGAAATGTAGCATTACATCACTTGCTAACCAATGCAGTGAATGGGTGCCGTCAGAAATTCAGAATGAGAGTCCAAACCATCACAATAATCCACAAGTAAAGCATGTTTTTAATAAGCAATTCCATCATTAAGTTTCTGGTTAAAATATGAGTCCTCTATCCATAATATTGCTTTCTCCAGTGAAAACGTCATCTCGACTGAATCCGGAGTGAAATGTTAACAAATCAAGCACCATTTACAGCAGAAACAGTCTAAAGCCATTTTAAACTAATACGTTGGTGGATTTTGATGTGAGAGGAGAACAGGAGATGGACTTTTTCACTGCAGCGTAACTATGGATTATGGACTTGTATTTTGGCTAGAAGTGACGGTTTAAAGATAAAACTCATTGATGTTTTTTTTTTCTTAAAAACAGTTTTTCACTTCGCAAGCCATTCATTTACGGACTGCGGTCATGTGAATTACTATTTTTATCAGCTGTTTGGACTCTCATTCTGATGGAGGATCCATTGGTGAGCAAGTGACGCAATTCTCCATATCTGTTCCAATGAAGAAACAAACTCATGTAGTTTACATCTTGGATGACATTTTCAGCAAATTCTGCAAATTCTAATTTTTGAGTGAACTCGCTCTTTTTTAGGAGTGTCACAATGCATAAAATGCATCCCTTCCACATGAATTTTCTTATACAAAACTGAATTTTTAAGTTTACATCAATATTCAACTATAGTGCATAAAGTCTCTCCAGCTACAGGTGTGTTACATTCACAGTGTTTACAATACAGCTGATCCTCAGAGAATGCTGATAATATCAATTAATCCGCCATTGTCAACAATGTTAATTTGGACCCTGCATGCACACAGAGACTATTCCCCCATTTCTAATCCAAGTTTGTCTGAGACAGGGGGTGGTTGCGTTGCGGCACTAGCCAGTTTCCACTAATCCGTCCTGGGATGCCAAAGCTTGGTTTCTCCTTATCAGCCTCAACAGTGTTTGCCAACTCATTCGCTGAGACCCACAGGATCTCACAATATTCCTCCAAACCTCCAGCAAAACACATTCACACACAAACACACACCAATAAACCAATTAACCTATCATGCTGCTAACAATGACCTTAATCAGGTATTAGCTGTATCCCAGCAAAGGACTGACTTAGCTATGAAAAAGCCTCACTGGATTTAATTGGGTGCGCAAAATAAAGCATTCAAGACATCAAAAATATTCAAAGGAAAAGGCCAGATCTGTGGTGCAGTGAACATGTAAGAGCTTTTGGCTCATAGGTACTCCAAAATGAGTTATGTACCAATCCCATATGCCCTCTTTCACTCCTACTTTACGGTCTACACTCCACTTTCTTTCTATGTGTTTTTGTACTATTGTTTAAAAGTTTGGGGTCAGTAAACATTATTCATGTTTTTGAAAGAACTCTCTTTTGATCACCAATTCTGCCATTTTTGATTTATTCAAAAATACAGCCATATTGTGAATTATTACAATAATTTAAAACTCTTTATTAACATATATATTTACAAATTTAATTTATTACTTTAATGGCAAAGCTACATTTTCAGCAGCCATTACTACAGTCTTTGGTGTCACAAAATCCTTCATTATGCTGATTTGCTGCTCAAGAAACATTTCTGTTGCTTAATATTTTTGAGAAACGTTTCACTCATTAAAAAATGTTACCGATTCCAAACGATTTGAATGATAGTGAGTTTATATACAGTAGGGAAAGGGAAAGGGAAGTGGTGTGTGGCCAAGTATGGTGACCCATACTCGGAATTTGTGCTCTGCATTTATCCCATCCAAGTGCACACACAGTAGTGAACACACACCCGGAGCAGTGGTTCAGCCATTTATGCTGCGGCGCCCGGGGATCAGTTGGGGGTCCGGTGCCTTGCTCAAGGGTCTCACCTCAGTCGTGGTATTGAGGGTGGAGAGAGTGTTGGTTATTCACTCCCCCCACCTACAATCCCTGCCAGACCTGAGACTCGAACCCGCAACCTTCGGGTTACAAGTCCAACTCTCCATCCATTAGGCCACGACTGCCCTTCAGTTATGGCCTAATGGATAGAGGGCACATTAGGGCACATCCTGCCCCAGTATGTGCATCATCTCAAAAACTACTTGAACAAACAGACACTGGTATCCGTTACGCCTTGATTGTAAAATTCATTTTGATTGATGAACTCATTTTTTACAGTGCATCCTCTCACAAACTTACAAACAAGATGCATTGAGAAACACAAACACAGATCAATCCCATATTAACCCACCGTCAGTCACGTCTCCCCACACACTACCAGATTAAAGCATCAGTCTAAACACAGCCGAAGGGAGAAACGCTCCCACAGATACAGCCGCAGAGCTGTCCAGCAAGTCCAAACTTACAGGAGAACTATTACCAGTGTAATCTCACCAGTCTAAAAACAACACGCACAAGACCACATGGTACTCGATGGGCATTATGGGACGTGATCCACATCAAAGAGATTATCTTCACCGCAAGCCCTTTAAACAATTTAATAATGAGGGTGAAAAGCAGCATAAATAAGGTCACAAAGCCCCGCCGGTCTATTAATCACACTCTGAAAGGACAATAGAACAGATGACATCTCGCTCTTTCCTCATATAGATCTGCCTAAAACAGTAGAATACCCCCAACAACAGCATCTTAAACGGATCTGAGCTAAACAGAGGGCTGAACTTGAACAGCAAGCGATCTAGAGCTAGATAAATACGACCGGGTCAGATTTAACCCTGAGGGAATCTGTCCACAAACATCTTCTCCACTGTTCGCAGAAGCCTCTGTAAATATCTTGAAGCCGTCATATCCTTGTAGACTCAAAGCAAGTTTATACATATACATCCACAGGTGTGCCGCACAAATACACACACTGCTACATTTAAGTTGTGTCCTGACAGTGCATATCTGAGTGGCAGTTGTTAGCTAACCTCATACGCATTCCTTACCATGTGTATTTTAAGGCCAGACTGCAGCTGTTGTGGTTACATGCGTGGCAAAAAATGGACAGCCAAATCCAGGCCGAACATACTGTTCTTTTGAACTTTTCTATCCTGACAAAAAAAGTATCACAGTATTCACAAAAATATGAAGCTACACAACTGTTTGCAACATTAATGATAATAAGAATTGTTTCCGGAGCAGCAAATCAGCATATTAGCATGATTTCTGAAGGATCATGTGACACTGAAGACGAGTTATTCCATCACAGGAATAAATGACTTTATATTAAAATATATTAAAATAGAAAAGTTATTTAAAATTGTGATAATATTTCCATTTTTACTGTATTTTTGATTAAATAAATGCAGCCTTGGTGAACATTAGAGATTTCTTTCAAAAGCATAAACAATTTGACCGACCCCAAACTTTTGAATAGTAGTGTTTTTTTTAAACACCTAATTAATTTATTTAGGATTGTCTTTATTATAAAGCTCAACTAAAGTCATGCTCAGCAGTTGACAAAAAATATATAAATCTGCTTTTGGAGAAACACACATTTTTAATAGATAAAATAATTCACCCTTCCTCTGGACTTTGACAGGCAATCTGACCAATCATAACACTGAATCTGCCATTTTGTCTGACAAACAAATCAGACAAGAGCGTTAATAGACTTGAACTTGAAAAAGGTCTGCACTGACATCTCTCCGTTGACTCGGATGTTCATTCATGCTTATTCCATGCTATAAATAGTAGTAAATATGAAGAGATGATTGTTCACGTGCCGCTCAAACTCAGGCGCTACAGCGATCTTTCACGATACACGAAAGAGCCACAAGATGGTATTGTTTGAATTTCTTAAAATATGTAAAAGTAATTTGTAATCTATAATCTAAATTTGTAATCTGTAATGTAATCAAAAGTAATCTGGCTCTGTCTTGTCTGTTGATGCATTGTTAGTGTCCTCTTTGCTTCGCGTTGTATATTTGTATATTTACTGCAGTAGGGGGCGGGTCTTTGTGAGGAGTCAATCACTTTCTAGCAAATCAGTTGAGTGAATTATTGAATCACTCAACCCATAACACACAAAAAAGACGCTCACATGCATGCCGATCAGAACAAATATCTCTGGTGCACTGATTGAAAAGATAAGCGACCGGCACAAATCCAAATCCTCAGCACGCATGACACACCAGAGATAATAATAAAACCCCATCCATTCTTCTGACACCTAGGCATTTAGATGGGCTTGGAGAATGACCCAGATGGAGTAGCTGCCAAGGACTGGGACTTAATATCTCCTTTCTCCTTGACCTTAAGAGACACCCTATTTATTTGTGTGTCCTCCACACACATTTGCACACAAACACAAATGTGCAGACTCATGCATCTATCTTCAAACATATCGGCGAATGGGTCCAAGTGGCTGGAAAATAGTCCTCAGCCATTTTCTAGCCACTTCCTGAACGGAAGTCCATACAGAATGAGTCTAAGTGAGAGAGGGGAAAAATCTGAACCGTCAAGCATTGTTTACTCAACTGCTGCTTAGTGTCAGACTCAATACAGCTGGGTATTTGTTAAGAGAAGATAAGGTCTAGGAGACAAAGACCAGCATTTCTATAAACCTGTCCAACAGAATGAAAGAGGTCAAAAGTCACTGATCTGAAAAATGATGTGTTCACCACATCTCACATAACAAACACCATTTAGACAGTATACATTAGTGCTCATGTGGCACACACACACACACAGTGTTATATATACTAATTTTTAAACCCTTTTTTCCATCAGGATGTTATAAACGCAACATACGCTTTTTGTGCTTATTGTGTCAAGAGTGTGCAAACCCCTATGCCACAGCTCTAATTAAATTTGTCTGTATTCTCATGGTGTTTTTGATTAGTGCATGAGTAGGTCTGTTCCTGGATCAGTTCCAGCTGAGTTACACAATCATGTTTTGGTGTAGCAGAAGTTCTCCTTTCCCTCTGATTTACCGCTTTCTCTACACATTAAAAACACATTAGGCCCGATCTACACACAAGCACATAATGTGAACAGGATCATTGCGAGCATGTAGAGTGCAGGAGCCCGATTTACCATCATGTTTGACGTTTTGCAGAGGTGGAAAACAGCAAGATATCACGACACTCGCTGTGCATCTGGAACACAAATGTAGCTGCAGAACAGTACATCCTTTGATAAATATGGCTGTAATGTTGACAATACAATGTTCACATAGGAACAAAAACGTGCTCAAATGCACTTTGAATTAAAAAAAGATGGCAAAGTTAAAACAAACTCATGATGACAGCTTAGTAATATTACCTTCCTTCCTGTCAGTCTGCTCAGACTGATCACACGCAAACAAGCTCCCAAATTAAATGAGACAATGCAGTTGGATGTTTCTGTATGTAATAAAAGACTGCAAAAGGATATTGCCTGTCATGTCCTGCATTATCAAAGCAGAGAGGGTGAGGGAGGGGAGAGAAGAGACCCTCAGAACAATGAGGAGCTTTCACAGGCTGAGGGCCGCAAAGAGACACAATAACTCCCTTTAGCAATCAGAACTCACAATAGACAATCTAGCTATCTATCATGAACTACAGAGGGAGGGGAAAGAGAGAGATTGTGAATATGCCTCTGAACCAAAAGGAAATGCTAGAAGTTGTATAATTAGTTCTGCTCCAACAGATCAGAACTACCTGCTTAATTACAAGACACCATCCCCCAGCACTGTGGAGAATCAACAACTGGCAGACGATCTGAATGAGTTCTACTGCAGGTTTGAAAAAACACTATTCACACCTCCTGCAACACCCCTCTCTCCCACACCTGCACTGCAGATAAGAGAAGATGATGTGCGCCAGGTCTTCAAAAAGAACAAGAGAAGGAGGGCACCAGGCCCAGACGGTGTGACACCAGCCTGTCTGAAATCCTGTGCTGACCAGCTGGCCCCCATCTTCACACAGATCTTCAACAGATCACTGGAGCTGTGCGAAGTCCCCTCATGCTTCAAACGCTCCACCATCATCCCCGTCCCAAAGAAACCCAAGATTACAGAACTTAATGACTACAGACCTGTGGCTCTAACATCTGTGGTCATGAAGTCATTTGAAAAACTGGTTTTGGCTTATCTGAAGGACATCACTGGACCCTTACTGGACCCCCTGCAGTTTGCCTACAGAGCAAACAGGTCTGTGGATGATGCAGTCAACATGGGACTGCATTACATACTGCAACACCTGGACAGACCAGGGACTTATGCGAGGATCCTGTTTGTGGACTTCAGCTCGGCCTTTAACACTATCATTCCAAACCTCCTCCTGCCCAAACTAACTCAGCTCTCCGTCCCCACCTCAGTCTGTCAGTGGATCAACAGCTTCCTGACAGACAGGAAGTAGCTAGTGAGGCTGGGAAAATACACAGCCAGCACCCGTACGATCAGCACTGGAGCTCCTCAGGGCTGTGTTCTCTCCCCACTGCTCTGCTCCCTCTACACCAACGACTGCACATCTAAAGACCCCTCTGTCAAGCTCCTGAAGTTTGCAGATGACACCACAGTCATCGGCCTCATTCAGGACGGTGACGAGTCTGCTTACAGACAGGAGGTTAAAGAGCTGGCTGTCTGCTGCAGTCTTAACAACCTGGAGCTCAACACGCTCAAAACAGTGGAGATGATAGTGGACTTCAGGAGAAACCCCCCTGCTCTCCCCCCATTCACCATCATGAACAGCACTGTGACTGCAGTGGAGTCATTCAGATTCCTGGGCAGCACCATCTCTCAGGACCTGAAGTGGGACAATCACATCGACTCTATTGTTAAATAGACCCAGCAGAGGTTGTACTTCCTTTACCAGCTGAGGAAGTTCAACCTGCCACAGGAGCTGCTGAAACAGTTCTACTCTGCCATCATTGAATCCGTCCTCTGCACTTCATTAACCGTCTGGTTCAGCTCAGCTACCAAATCTGACCACAGAAGACTACGGAGGGTAGTCCGGACTGCTGAGCGAATCATTGGTACAGCCCTCCCCACTCTCCAAGAGCTGTACTTATCCAGAGTGAGCAAAAGGGCTGGTAAAATCACTCTGGACCCCTCACATCCAGCACACTCCCTCTTTGAACTGTTACCGTCTGGTCGACGCTACAGAGCTCTGAGCTCCAGAACGACCAGACACAGAAACAGTTTCTTCCTTCAGGCAATCCATCTCATGAACATTTGAACTCTTAACAATAAACATGAAACACACAACACTATCATACTTTAATTTTTTTAACACACATACTTATTACATTTAAAATTTGCACCTAACATACCTGTACATACTGAATCGTCTATTTTGTATATTGTTTGTGTGCTATTTTGCATATTGACCATTTTGTATTTGTACATAATTTTTTTAATATCTGTGTCCTGTCCTGTCATTCTGTCACACTGTGGAGCTACTGTCACTAAAACAAATTCCTCGTATGTGCAAACATACCTGGCAATGAAGCTAATTCTGATTCTTAAAGATGCATTCACAACTTTTTTTATTAATTTTCACAGGAAGATGTGCAAGTTGTCTTTGACTGAAACTGATTAAAAGTATTGTATGAGCAGAAATAAAGTTGCTGTGTTAAAGTAAATGGTGTCCTGCTTGACATTTAATCTCAATATGACGATTTCCACTCGATTTTTTATGCAGATGATGTTGAGATATTTACCAAAAGTACTAGTCAGTTCTTTGTGTATAAAACCATTCTGAGAGAAAAATAATTACTGAGTGCACCTGTAATGAAAAGCATTGCTGAAAGTCTGCAGTATGATATAGTCTTTTTTCTAAATCTATGAGTGTTGCATCAACAGTCTAGCAATGCATCTAAAATGCTCAAATAAACACATATTACAAAACTAAGCACGGTCGAGGGAAAATGAGCTCTGAGTAGGCGTTCTGACTTACTGTACGAATGTGCAGCACAACTTCTGGCACAAGCCAGAAAACAACAGCTATATGATTATAAATAGCTCACCACACGTGCCCGTTCAGACACACACGGCTTTCAAGTCAAGTGTGCCAAATCAAGCGCCAAATAAGTTGGCATTTCAGTGCGCTACAACAAATGTGTGAAACTCAGAACGTCCAAAATAGAAGACAGCACTGCCCAAACTGGCATTAGATTTCAAGAATGACTCATTTAGCACCTTCAGGAGTGATCAATGGCCATACCCAAACATTCAAACACATACCCATCATGTGGCATGAGTAATTGGCCACAGTCACTTTACGAAGCATTTTAATGCTCAAAAATATCTCCCCATATGTGTGTTTTCCTTTTACTACGGGGACATACAGTCTCTCTCTTTCAGCCAATCCGATTTTCTAACCCCCATATTGATTCAAAACACACACACAGACTGAGGACACCTCCTTATGCCCAGAATAACCCTTTGCTTCCTGTTAATCTCTGCTGAACAGGTGCTGCTATTTACAGCACACAAATCCATCCACTCCAACAGAGGAATGAGGGATAGTGAGGGATGGTGAATGAGATGAAGAAAGCAGAAGATGGAAAGTCTTATTACAAAGATGAAGAGAGAGAAATCTCTCTATCCAGTCCAGCCTCCTTGGCATTAATCTGTGTACTGCAAACAGAACAGAAGTCAAGCAGAATGTGTCAAAAGAGAAAAGCAGTCAGTTTATGCAATGTTCTGATTCCTCAAAGCAAACTTTAAAAGTGAATGCTTTGAAACATGTCTGAATGTTTATAGGCCTTACAGACAGATGGATCGAGTCATAGATAAACGGGACAACAGACAGACAGAACCATCATGATAGACAGATAGAATGATAGACAGATTGGACAGAACAAATGAAAGGTGGAAAGAAAGATAGAACGACAGATGAAACACTAAACATCAGACAATGCTAGAACGATACACAGCACAGATAGCAAGGCAGAACATACAGACAGACATGGCACAGAAATCATTTATAAATAGGAATAGTCCACATGCCACAAGAGATGAATGAAGTTTTCTTTAGAATCATGGGTAAAACTGCATGACCACTCCAGTCGATTTTACACAGGAGATCTAACAAGGTTTCTAAGCACTAAAGGCTACTGTATTCAACAATCCAGAAATCCTTGACTTGAATGACTCAGAGAGTGTGAATATTATGCAAGATAGATAATCTGAATATGGGGTCACTCATACAGACTGATGAGGGCAGTTAATTGTAATGTGAACATAATAACTGAACGAAAAACTAGATTTTACATTTTACATGCCCTTGCAAATTTCACCAGGTGTTATAAGGGGTTTGCCATCAGGTTGCTAAATTCGGACTGAGAGGTTTTTAGCATATTGCTAGGTGGTCGGATGTTGTTTCTTGTCAAAAAGCCTAATATATAATCCCTAGTATGAGCAATAATTATAGGCCACATACACTTCTAAAAATCTGCCAGAACATGCTCAGAAATATTTTGTGCAAACACATTAATAATCATAATTAATTAGAAGAACATCTAAGACACAGGAAGTTTCCTTTGAAGTTTTTGTTTTGGGTTTTAATTTGCATTTAAATCAATGCTGCCAGGATCTGATTTTGCATGATAAACCCATATACTCATTAAACAAAGCACGAATGTGTGAGGTGTCCTACAATGCATAACAGAAGCATAAATAGCACAAAAACGCCCACTGCAATTAGTGCAGCACGCACAGGCCTCTTGCAGGGAGAGCGAATAAACTGAGAGAAGGAGCATGTGACAAATGAACAATCACTGCCTCTCTAGGACCGAAGTTTCCTCTCCATCTATCTAATCTACTCATTAAGAAGTGTTCAAGACATTTCCCCACACAAGAATGGAAAGAAATCATTTTGGCTGCTGCGGTAATGACCGCTCAGTGGAGCGTCAGTCTCAAAGAGGAACTGCCTTTGTTCCAGCAGGAGATGCTGATAGACAGGAGAGAGCAAGACAGATCGTTTACTCTGGCACTTCTGAAATCACCTCCTCTCTCTTTATATGACGAGGATGATTGACATCTCACCAAGAACAATACCAACAGTTCAACAATTCGAGTTAAAGGAATAGCTCCCCCAGAAATGAAAATTTGCTGAAAATGCACTCACCCTCAGGACATTCAAGATGTGGATGAATTAGTTTCTTCACTGAAACAGATTTGGAGAAATGTAGCATTCCATCACTTGCTCACCAATGGATGCTCTGCAGTGAATGGGTGCCGTCAGAATAAGAGTCCAAACAGCTGATAAAAGCATCACAGAGTAATCCACACATCTCTAGTCCATCAATGAACAGTTTGTGAAGCAAAAGGCTGCATGATCTGTTTAACTTCAAACCATTGCTAGTTAAAATAAGAGTCCTTTATCCATTGAGTCTCAATTAGAAGAGAAATATGTAGATAGCAGGCAGTGTTCACAAGCAAAAGCAGTCCAAAACAGATCTAAACTATTTGTGGATTTTGATGGGAGACGGCAGCAGGAATGGGCTTTTCCACTGGAGGAAACGTAGGATTATGAACTCGTATTTAAGTTAGAGGCAATGTTTTAAGGTTAAAAACGCCTTGATGGATTTGTTTCTTACAAACACGCAGCTTTTCACTTCACAAGACATTAATTGATGGACTGGAGTGGTGTGGATTATTTGAGGATCGTTATGATGTTTTTATCAGCTGTTTGGGCTCTCATTCTGACGGCACCCATTCACTGCAGAGGATCCATTGGTGAGCAATGCTAAATTCCTCCAAGTCTGCTCCTATGAAGAAAAAATCTCATCTACATCTTGGATGGCCTGAAGGTGAGAATATTTTAATTTTTGGGTAAACTCTTCCAACTATAGTCAAGGAGAACTGACATTAATAAACTCAAAGTAGATTGTCTGACAAATATTTAAATGTATATATGAATAAAATCACCTTCAGCTTTCCAGAAACTGTACTCCCATACTGAAATGTAATGCGAAAACTGCCTCTGCTTCTACTGTAGGCACGGGAAAATCTCCCATAATTGCTCCCTTCCCGTGGCCTCGATCCAATTTGTCTCAATTCTGACATTCTGTAATGTTCTGCACAAAGAGCAGCCTCAGAGCTGTTCAATAAGACATGATGAAAATGAATACATGCTCTCTGTATGGGATGAAATAACTGCAGGAAAAAATGCTAAGCTTTAGTTTCCCAGTGACAGTTTTGGGTCAGAGGTCAAATGGCAGTACAACACATTTCTAAATGCCACATGGGAGACATTCTGACATTGTAGTAAAACGTCTAGCACTTTATTCTGGAGCCCAAATATATTGTAGACATGCAAATAGCACATTTTTAATCATAATTTCAGTCTAATCATCTTTCTTTCAAGAGCTGCATATTATCAGATGAACAATATGAGAGATACAGTATTGAAAATCACTGATCACTGCTTTGCCTTAACAAACGATAATATATTAGCATAATTAAGAGCCAAATTTAGCAAAGCTTTTACCGAGGGATGAGATACAATCTCAGGAACAGAATCACTCTTTTGATGTATTAATCCCTCAGACGCACTCTCCTCATGGGTTTGTTTCAGTTCGACAGCTCTGACTTAAAAGTAAATCTTAAGTCTCTTAGACACGAGTGAGCGATTTTTCTCCACATGTAAACCAACCTATTAAAATGGCTTTATTAACTGCTTTTGCATCATCTAACGTTTCCCCTCAAGGCCATTTATAATGAAGTAACGGTCATAATTTAGTTTATAAAATTATATGTTTTTGCTGCTGTGACTTTAATGTTGTTGTAAATGATCTGGGTTTTGAATAACATCAAATCTATTGGTGTAGTACAAGCTGGGAGTTTCTAACCAATCTCTAATTAATGAGTTGCTTGTTTAACAATAGCTAATTAGTTCATACATCAACATGAGGAGTCAGATGTTGCTAAAAGATTTTTTAGTGTTTCTGAAAGAATTATCTTATGCTTACTAAGGCTACATTTATTTAATCAAAATAATAATATGAAAATTAATAATAAAATAAAACTCCAGGTTTTTAAAATTTAAAACTTCAGGGTTCTGCTTGCAATACACAAAAAAAGACACCTTTGTGGAGTGAGCAAAATGCTCTCAGCCTCCCAGAGCAAGAGAATCCCCAGCGGAGAGAGACAGAGAGTGTTCAAAGCTAATGCACACGACCTAGACTCAAAGACAACCAGAGAGACAAAGAGGAAAAACAGATACTCGAGCACAATGACATAATGCAATGGAGCAAAGGGTTCAAAACATGCGTGTGAAAAGAGGAATAAAGATGCTGAAATGTTTCAGTGCAGTAAGAGAAAAACGGGAATAAAAGCAGGATGATGGAATTGCAGACGTATTCCTCTGAGAGGGACAGACTGGAGAGTGTGTAATGTCTTCCCATGAGAACAGATAAAGGAGTCAAGGAATCATGAGGTGTGTGTGAAAGAGACGCTCTACTTTCTCTCCCCACAGATGCACACAAAAATAGGACACCAAATCTGAGCGCGCTCTCTGTGTTTGGTCGGCAGAATGTCAGTGAATGCTGAGCTCCAGAGACAGAGAAGTAGTAGACTGACTCTACACAGCAAAATCAGCACAAAATCTGAGGAGATCGACAGACTGCACTTTCTCTAGAGCTTTTACACAAAGTTTCAGGAGTTGAAAACTTCACTATTCACCTGCTGTAAAACTTTAACAGTCCTCTTAAATTCAATATTTTGCAGAAATGGGGAAAACATAGGTTTATATAAAAACCAGGCAAAGTAGGCTTACAGATTTTTACCCCCATGGAATATGGCAAGCCGTTTTGACTTTTATTCCTTCACAGGATATGAATTCTTGATATCAACAAATTAGTTCTTGATATCAACAATTTAACTGTCACTGGTGACAATGTTCATTTCTGATATCAACAATTTAATTCTTGATATCAAGTATTATCATTTTAACTAGTAAAAATTTAATTGTTGATATCAAGAATTCATATCCTGAGAATGAATAAAAGTCAAAACGGCTTGCCATACATGGAAACTACATTGTGTCAAATAGCCAACAGTGCTACACTTATTTGGTAGGCATAAATCTGCAGCCACAAACCTCAAAAATCATCAGAATTTCCAGCATCACTCATTCACTGTTGCATATTTATAAAATATTTTGTGCTAATTCAATTCAGCTTTGAGTCTTATAATTTTTTTTTTAGGACATTACCCATTTCCATCAACCCTAAAACAATGCAATGAAGTGCAAAATTCAAAATACGGATAAAACACCCGTTTAAAGAAAAAAAAAAAATCTATATGGAAAATTCATTCATAATACCGTACATTGTGTCTTAGTCCTAGTTTTTTGTTACTGTGTAGTGTAGTACTTTTACCTCCATAAAACATATTCTACCATATTCTACCAAAAAAATTAATTTCTATTTTTTCTTTAAAAAAAAAAGCCATTTAAGATGTAACCAAAAAATCGATTTCAAATAAAAGCTGCTTTTCAAACTCTCTGCTCATCCCAATATTTAGGTGGTGGTCAACATGGTGGTGTACATGCAAAGTTGAAAGGCACAGTGATATGCCTGAAATTAATATTCATGTAGTGTTTAAGAACATACAGGATGCCAAATAACATTCCGATATTACCCGTTCATTTTAGGCATAGTGAACACACTTTAATATTACACTGGCAATATTCCTCATCACAGCCTTCTTCTGAATAATCTTCTCAGATAACTACACTACTCATGTTGTGAGAACAAGCATAAGAGTCTCATTCATTTTGAGGAACTCTTACGTTGCAGCTGGAGGAGATGACGAAGGGATTTGCGTGGATTGTGGGACTCCAGCTCTGAGAACAATCCCTCTTCTGCATGGACACAATGGGAGGCACAGATTACTGATGCACAATAGAGCTAACATGCATTGTTCAATGAAAATCTGCCAGCCCAATTCCCACACTACATGTGGCCTGATCCAACTGCAGTTTGCAAAACATCAAAAACTGCTGATCATCTTATTTTTTCATCAGATAAAAATGCAACTCACATGTTTGTGGTTTATTATGACCTAGTTGCTTAAGTGTTTAAAAGAAATGTTTACCCTAAAATTAAAATGTACTCGCCCTCAGGCCATGCAAGGTGTAGATGAGTTTGTTTCTTCATCTGAACAGATTTAGAGAAATTTAGCATTGCATCTCTTCCTCGCCAATGGATACTCTGCAGTAAATGGGTGCCATCAGAATAAGGGCTTGTCCAAACAGACTACAAGTGTGTGTAGAACGTTTCAATACCTAATGGGTCACAATTACAGTGTTGTAAAAATGCAAGTATTTACAGAGCTTTAATTAGATTTTTAATACTTTGCATTTTAAAACAAACTTCTAAATGTTTGTTCAGCAGTCTCTATAACAATCGATCAAATTTAATCATTGTGGTGCTTCTAATTGTCATGAATCCTGTCCGTGGTCTTCCGTCTGCTCATCACCAGAGGTCGCCTTTGCATTATATTGACTCTCACACCACACAGACTGTTACACGTCACCCTGGACTACATTTCCCATGTTCCATTGCACTGATTACACACTCACCTGCAGCCAATCACACACACTTTAAATACAAGCCCTAACCATCGTTCAGGGCCGAGTATTGTTTGCGCTTATCTCTCTGTCAGTGATAGCAACTTTACGGAGCCAGTCCCCTGTCCTAGTTTCTAGTCCTAGTCTAGTCGCGTCCTCGTTTTGCCCGGTAGCCTGTTTCCAGATAACCTGCCTGTCTTGGATATCCTTTTGTCTTCCCGTTTCGGACTCTGTTTGCCCCTTGTCTGGACTATAGTCTGTCTGTTGGATTACCCGTTTGCCTCGCCCTTTGGATTACATTCGCCGTTGATTGACCCACGCCTGTCTCTGGATTACTCTTTTGTCTTGCCCCAATATACCTGTCTGCCACTGTCTGACCCTTGCCTGTTTTTGACCACTTCTTTTAATAAAAGCTTTGCTTATGGATCTGCACGCCTCTCTCAGTTGCTCCGTAACACTAATTAGCCTAAGTGAAAAGCAATTGCAAATGTTTTACAAAATAAACACTCATCTTTGCACCAATAAAATGTGCAACACTTTGTTTTACTACCAAATTATGTAATATCTACTTATTATTAATATTTAACTTGCACTAGAAAGTTAGTGTGGATTTAGGGAAAGGGAAGTGGTGTGTGGCCAAGTATGGTGACCCATACTCGGAATTTGTGCTCTGCATTTAACCCATCCAAGTGTACACACAGTAGTGAACACAAACCCGGAGCAGTGGGCAGCCAATGCTGCGGCGCCATTTAGTGTGCGTTAAGGGCATTGTGATTAGGCAGTTTCAAGTTCAGGGACAGTCTTGCACACTTACTTTCTGTTGCGAGCTTGCGCTATCATGCATCCAAGACAAACATCAAAACAGCCCATCTTGTGAAGTGAAAAGCTTGATATGATGTTTTCATCAGCTGTTTGGACTCTCATTCTGACGGCACCCATTCGCTGCAGGGGATCCATTGGTAATTGGATCCCCATTACAGCAAGTGATGTAATGCTAAATTGCCAAATCTGTTCCGATAAAGAGACAAACTTTTTTTTTTTTTTTTTTTTTTAAATGGTCAATTTTGGGTGAGTTATTCCTTTGATACAAAGTTCTCGTGTACAATTTTTCCACAGCAGGTCATTTTTAAACATTTCTTTTTCCCAACAGAAATGCATTTTTTCACTACTGTAGTGGCGTCACTGCACAGATAATGTGCAAGGTCCTCAGCAGAAATGTTTAGTATACATTCAGATGCAGGGACTCCACCCAGTCATATA
This sequence comes from Barbus barbus, assembly GCF_936440315.1. Taxonomy (NCBI): domain Eukaryota; kingdom Metazoa; phylum Chordata; class Actinopteri; order Cypriniformes; family Cyprinidae; genus Barbus; species Barbus barbus. The sequence continues at coordinate 38,970,557 of NC_136733.1, read as the reverse complement.
AACAGCACGGTACGGACAGTCTCTGTGGGCATACTGTAACTGGGATACTCATGCTATTGAAACTGTACAGTAAACAGTGAGACGTGGGTTCAAATCTCGCTCGGTCATTATGCCCTTGAAAATGACACTGAACTGTCCCTAGAGAGCAGCTGTTCCTGTGTTGTGACTGCTCTCTGTCTTTGTTTGAATGATGATGTGGAGGATATGCATTGTTTGGCCACATGCTCGACCAAAGAAATGAGTCAAACGTGCAGCACGGGCTGAACATAAATGAATAGGGCCGTCTTTGCACTGCAACTTCTGGTGTGATTATGATTAGGGTTGGAGATGTTTTGAAGGCCGACAGAATGCAGCATGTTAGTGATCCTATATTAAAAGAGGAAGAAGCACAGCATGTCGATTAATACAGTGATCAGGGTTTAATTAGGGTTTAAAACGGTTTAATTATCACGTCCAAAAAAAAGATCAAATGCAAATGGGAGCAATACAGTGGCATACCGATGAGCACAAGCACACGATCCAAAGACTGACCAATTTATACTTTAGGCTTTTAGAAATGGAAATACTCCAGTGCACCTGTGAGCATAATGCCCAACGAGAGACTAGCATCCGCTCCTTCCCTCCCTTCAGCATCTCTTCTTTCAGCAGAGCCAAATGATTGACTGGGGCACTTAGCGAATTACTCGACTTATTCAGCAAAAGATCAGCAGATGTTAAGGTGAGTGACGGAAAATAAATCTGAGAGGAGAAGACTGTTAGACATAACAATAGACAGACAGAACAACAAACAGGCAGATAGACAGATAGATAGAGAGAGAGAGAGAGAGAGAGAGAGAGAGGCAGGCAGGCAGACAGATAGATAGATAAAGACAGTACAATAGATAGATAGTACGATAGATCGATAGATAGATCAAATAATTAAATAAAAAGAGAGCTCTTTATTTTGATGATAACATGCAATATATTTTCCTGTAAAAATGTCAACTCCCTGAATTCCAGTCCATTAGTAATGAAAGCATCAGGAGGAGAGCCATGCTGCAAATCAGAGCACTTCACAGACCATCTGCAGCTCAAACACAACAGAACCGCTGCTGCTCAGCCGGCACAAATACAATCTAAAATACAACTATAACAGAACTATAAGACCTCAACATGAAACAGTCATGAGATGGAATTTGCAACAGTTCTTTAGAATTCAGATTTCAATGGGAAACTGTCCCTCACCGTGAGCATTCAATGGTTCATTTCCAGTGCTGCGTTTCAACACTCTTCTTATCTACAGGCTACCTCAGCTCTCAAAGCAACACAAACTCTCTGGGGGTTTCCGTCTCAAAAGGTTCAGCATGAATGGAGCTCTTTTGAGTGAAGCAGTGTTCTCCTCCTACAGTGGAAACTATGACAGGCTAGAGCCAGCAGCAGGTAGGAGGCTAGAAGCCAGTTAGTCTCCCCTGTGAAAACAGCCAAAACTCTTTATTCTAACAATTTTTTTCTAAATAAGACCTGATGTAAGGAGACAGCAGAGGGGTCAGTAACTGAAAAAATTAGCACTGCTATTAGAACAGTATTGGTTGTGATTTAGGGCTGTGACAGGTTAAATTTAGCAGGTTGGGAAATGAGTGCATAAGAAATAAATATAAATCGACTTCTTAATGTCATTACAGCAAACGCAGCAGGGCTGTGAGTAGGCCCTTGTTTAAGATCGAGTCTAAAGGCAGGTTTAATTTATTTAAACAAAAAATATACTACCTGCCTTATAATCGCAGCACACTGTAGAGGCCTGTTCTGAGTTAAAAAGTGTGTATGACCAGAAATACACAGAATTGCTGCCCTATAATAGCAGCATCTGTTTATTAAATAATAAAAAAACAGCCATCCATGTGAGAAACATGAAGCAGAGATAAAGTAAAGAGTCAACAGTTTATAATATAATAATAAATTAAATTAATGAATAAATCATTCATTAATATTTACAAGGTAATTAAAACGAGCAAACTGATGCTGTTCAAATTTCCAAATAATTTGCAAAATAATAAAAATGTCACAATAAAAATGTCTATGGGGCAAACAAAGGTTGCATTTTATGTGCATTTTTGTACATGCATGCAACAAGTGTGCTTATTTAAAAAAACTGGAACATTCACAAGGTTTTACCAAAGAATTGATGCAAAACAATCTAGACCGAATAAATGCAAGCCAAGTTTACGGTTGCAGATTTTAAAGAGGACCAAGTGCTATTTTCATGAATTGAGAGGCAGAGGAGTGACCATAAAAACGTCCATTAAAGTCTGATGTGTGCTGTTCTCAGAGCAGAGCACTATTAGGGTACACCCAGTTTTATATTTAAGTTTTGTGAGTCATGCCATCCCATGGGACCGCTCTCCCTCTGTGAACAAAACTGGTCCGTTTTTGGGAATGGCAAGCAGTGGAGTACAGAAAAAGCTGCAGCCATTCAAATACATTAAAAGCCTTCATTATACATCATCTATACATATACACACTATTCCTTACCGTCAGTTGTCCCTGCAATAGGTGATGTATTACAGGAGAATTTAACATCTGTAAAGTGTTCACATCTGCCTTTTGTCACCCAAATGGATTCAGCTGTAACTTCCCATAACAAATGTTATGAGAGATTAGATGCAGAGAATTTAGCACGCTTCATATTTCATACCGGGCTCTGGGCCTTCCATTTTCATTCGTTGTTTTCTGTCTTTACTCACTCACAGATTACGTTCTGTCTCTCTCACTGTGGTTTGCTTCAAAGGGAATAAAGGCACAAGTCCTTAACACAATTAATCATCAACTGAACAAATGAATTGACTTTGGAATTAAGAATGGGCTCTTAGATTGAGTTTCTTAAATGCTGTAGTTCTGTTGTGAAGGTCGAGTCAGCATGAACAGGGCATCGGCTGTGTTTACACAGAGCACTTGTGTTTTGTTAACACACGATAAGGGTCACAAATGACTTGAGAACTGCCCAGAGGTATTTTACATGACTGCTCAGCTGAAATACACGTATCAGTGTGCTCTGCTTGATGTCAAAAACATTAGGCTGTGTTTGTATGGGAATACTATGTGACCCTGGACCACAAAACCAGTCATAAAACCAGAGAAGTGAGTACACCCCTCACATTTTTGTAAATATTTTATTATATCTTTTCATGTGACAAAACTGAAGAAATGAGACTTTGCTACAATGTAAAGTAGTGAGTGTACAGCTTGTATAACAGTGTCAATTTGCTGTCTAAACGCTGTCTAAACCGTCTAAACCGCTGGCCACAAAAGTGAGTACACCCCTAAGTGAAAATGTCCAAATATTTACAAAAATGTGAGGGGTGTACTCACTTCTGTGAGATACTGTAAGTAGCATGGTAGTACCGGTATTTGTAGCAATAGCCAACAATACATTGTATGGGTCAAAATTATTGTTTTCTTTTATGCCAAAAATTAATAACCTTGTGAGAAACCAGGCTCAATTTTCCCTGCACTCCACGTCCGCTCCGAACCCATCAATCTTCACAGAGAAGAGGAGAAAGAGAGATGGTAGAGAGGATCTGTATTCCAACCAGCTGCATGACTGAGCAGTTGACAGGAAAAATAAGACGGGAGACGACAGTAAAAGAGGAGGAAATCTGTAGCAAGTGTTCATTCAGTTTATGTTAACCTCTTGTTAACTCATTTAGTCAGAGTATAAAGATGATTTAACAACACAGTCATAGAACAGCCATGAACTAACCACTGGCAAATCCTCTGAAAACAGACTGGGCTTGCTCAAGGGCACAACGGTGACAGCTCACAGCTCACGGCTCACTCTTTGTGAACTGAACTAGCAACCTTTTGGTTACCAACCCTGAGCTTTAACCCATAAACTCCACCACCCACACCCAATACCTTTTATTGATTAAAAATCCTTTACGGAGGCAAGACATCAGCCAGAAAAGTAAAAGGTATAACAACAAAAGAGAATGAAACACAGAAGGAAAGACATGAAGAAATAATAATAACCAGAAGCATCACACTGTTCCACATCCAAACTAAATCACTCCCATCAAAGAAACACTAAAAACATCAGTTCTGACATCCTTAAGTTAATGGACACCTATTTCGATTTTTTATGTGCTATGGCTGCTCTGACCGTTACATTTTTCTAGGTGAATAAAATAAAATAAAAAATTCTTTTTACAACTTTGTATGCAAAATTATTCTGCTCTTCTAAAACCATTGCAAGTAAATTTTTGTACTGGTCACTGTAACAGAAGTTTACTGTTATTGAAGTATTGAGTGTCCAAATGGTTGCTGTTGAGACAGTTTGGGGTCGATAAGATTTTATAATTTTTTTTTTTCAAATAAATAATTCAGCAAGGATGCATTAAATTTATTACATAGAAATCTTTTATAACATTGCAAATAAATTGACTATTTTAAATAAATGCTGATCTTTTAAACTGTGAATTCATCAAAGAATCCTAAAAAATGTATCATGATTTCCAAAAACATTTACACAATTAAAATAATAAATGATTAAAATAATAAAACTTGTTTCTTGAGCCCCAAATTAGCATATGATTTCTGAAGGATCTTGTGGCACTGAAGAAAGAGCAATGATGCTAAAAAATTCAGCTTGGCCATCACAAGAATAAATTACATTTTAAAATATATTATAACAGAAAACAGTTCATTTAAATTGTACAAATATTTCAGTTTTTACTGTAGTTTTTTATCAAATAAATGCCATAGAGTGTACAGGTACATATAAAAAAAAATTAAGATCATGGAAAAGTTATTTTTTCTTGTAACTTATTTAAAAAAAGTGAAATTTCAGAATCAGAATGAGTTTTATTGGCCAAGTATGTTTACACATACAAGGAATTTGTTGTAGTGACAGAAGCTCCACAGTGCAACAGAAAGACAGCAACAGGACAGGACACAGATAATAAAATAATAATAAACAAATATCCAAATAGGCAATTTACAAAACAGCAAAAACACAATATATAATACAGACAATTTTGTGTGTACAGGTCTGATGTGCGCAAATTAGAAAAAAAAAAGAATTAGATAAAAAAGCAAGCAAGTGTGGTGAATAAATAGAGTTGTGTGTTCCGCGTTTTATTGTCAAGTGTTCATGAGATGGATTGCCTGAGGGAAGAAACTGTTTCTGTGTCTGGTCGTTCTGGTTCTCAGAGCTCTGTAGCGTCGACCAGACGGTAACAGTTCAAAGAGGGAGTGTGCTGGATGTGAGGTTACCAGCCCTTTTGCTCACTCTGGATGAGTACAGTTCTTGGAGAGTGGGGAGGGCTGTACCAATGATTCGCTCAGCAGTCCGGACTACCTTCTGTAGTCTTCTGTGATCAGATTTGGTAGCTGAGCTGAACCAGACAGTTATTGAAGTGCAGAGGATGGATTCAGTGATGGCAGAGTAGAACTGTTTCAGCAAGTCCCGTGGCAGGTTGAACTTCCTCAGCTGGTAAAGGAAGTACAACCTCTGCTGGGCCTTTTGCACAATGGACTCAATGTGATTGTCCCATTTCAGGTCCTGAGAGATGGTTGTGCCCAGGAATCTGAATGACTCCACTGCTGTTACAGTGCTGTTCATGATGGTGAGTGGGAGAGAGCAGGGGGGTTTCTCCTGAAGTCCACGATCATCTCCACAGTTTTGAGCGTGTTAAGCTCCAGGTTGTTAAGACTGCACCAGACAGCCAGCTCCTTAACCTCCTGTCTGTAAGCAGACTCGTCACTGTCCTGGATGAGGCCGATCAGTGAGGTGTCATCTGCAAACTTCAGGAGCTTGACAGAGGGTTCTTTAGATGTGCAGTCGTTGGTGTAGAGGGAGAAGAGCAGTGGGGAGAGAACACAGCCCTGAGGAGCTCCAGTGCTGATAGTTCGAGTGCTGGATGTGTATTTTCCCAGCCTCACTAACTGCTGCCTGTCTGTCAGGAAGCTGGTGATCCACTGACAGATGGAGGTGGGGACGGAGAGCTGAGACAGTTTATTCTGAAGGGTGTTCATGATGATGGTGTTAAAAGCGGAGCTGAAGTCCACAAACAGGATCCTCACATAAGTCCCTGGTCTGTCCAGATGCTGCAGGATGAAGTGCAGTCCCATGTTGACAGCATCATCCACAGACCTGTTTGCTCTGTAGGCAAATTGCAGGGGGTCCAGTAAGGGTCCAGTGATGTCCTTCAGATAAGCCAAAACTTAATGATTTCATGGCCACAGACATTAGAGCCACAGGTCTGTAGTCATTAAGTCCAGTAATTTTGGGTTTCTTTGGGACGGGGATGATGGTGGAGCGTTTGAAGCATGAGGGGACTTCGCACAGCTCCAGTGATCTGTTGAAGATCTGTGTGAAGAGAGGGGCCAGCTGATCAGCACAGGTTTTTAGGCAGGCTGGTGACACACCGTCTGGGCCTCTTTTGTTCTTTCTGAAGACCTGGTACACGTCATCTTCACTGATTTGAACTGTAGGTGTGGGGGAGAGGGGGGTTGCTAGAGGTGTGAATGGTTGTGTGGAGAGGTGTTCAGGACAGGTGTGGGTTGTTTTTTCAAACCTACAGTAAAAGTCATTCAAAACAACCAGTTGTTGATTCTCCAGAGCGCTGGGGGATGGTGACTTGTAACTAGTGATATCTTTCATACCTTTCCACACTGAAGCAGGATCACTGGAAGAGAATTTGTTCCTTAGTCAGAATAATTCCTCTTTGCCACTCTGATCTCCTTTTCCAGTGTGTATTTGGCCTGTTTATACAAGACTTTATCCCCTTTTCTGTAAGCATCTTCTTTGGACTGACAAAGCTGTCTGAGTTTTGCAGTGAACCATGGTTTGTAATTGTTGTAGGTTAAATGAGTCCTGGTAGGAATGCACATATCCTCACAGAAACTGATATAAGATGTTACAGTCTCTGTGAGCTCGTCCAGATCGTTGGCGGCATTTTCAAAAACAGTCCAATCAGTGAGAGAGAAACAGGCTTGTAATTCCTGCTCTGTTTCATTAGTCCATCTTTTAACAGTTCTTAATACAGGTTTCGCAGATTTAAGTTTCTGCCTGTAGGACGGAATAAGATGAACCAAACAGTGATCAGAGAGTCCTAAAGCTGCTCGTGGGACCAAGTGATTTGCGTCCTTTATCGCTGTGTAACAGTGATCCAGTATATTACTCTCTCTGGTGGGACATGTGATGTGCTGTCTGTATTTTGGCAGTTCACGGGAGAGATTTGCTTTATTAAAGTCCCCTAGAATGATTAAAACAGAGTCCAGGTGTTGTTGCTCACTCTCTGTGATCCTATCAGCGAGTTTCTGTAAAGCTGAGCTAACATGTGTTTGCGGTGGGCTGTAGACACTCACGAGAATGAACAAGCAGAACTCCAGCGGCGAATAGAACGGCTTGCAGTTAAATGAAAAGCGTTTCTAGATCTGAACAGCACATCTTCTTTAACACAGTTACATCTGTACACCACCTCTCATTGATGTAAAAGCATGTCCCGTCGCCATGCGATTTCCCCGTTGATTCCGTGTCCCGATCTGCTCTGATAAGCTGGAAATTAGGCAGATGTAGCACGCTGTCCGGTATGTCGCCATTTAGCCAGGTTTCCGTGAAACACCGAGCAGCAGAGTTTACTTTATTGGAGCTTACAGCTCATGAAAGTCAAAAATCAGTATCTCAAAATATTTGAATATTTACATTTGAGTTTCAATTAATGACCATCCCTACAGTATAAATTCCAGGTATCTCTTGTTCTTTGAAACCACAATAATGGGGAAGACTGCTGACTTGGCAATGATCCAGAAGACGAACATTGACGCCCCCCACAAAGAGGGTAAGTCACAGAGGGTCATTACTGAAAGGTGTGGCTGTTTACAGAGTGCTGTATTAAAGCATATTAAATGCAAAGTTGACTGGAAGGAAGAATTTGGGTAGGAAAAGGTGCACAAGCAACAGGGATGACCGCAAGCTTGAGAATACTGTCAAGCAAAGCTGATTCAAACACTTGGGAGAGCTTCACAAGGAGTGGACTGAAGCTGGAGTGCATCAAGAGTCACCATGCTCAGACGTCTTCAGGGAAAGGGCTACCAAGCCACTTCTGAACCAGAGACAGCGTCAGAAGCGTCTTACCTGGGCTGTGGAGAAAAAGAACTGGACTGTTGCTCAGTGGTCCAAAGTCCTCTTTTCAGATGAAAGTAAATTTTGCATTTCATTTGGAAATCAAGGTCCCAGAGTCTGGAGGAAGAGTGGAGAGGCACAGAATCCATGTTGCTTGAAGTCCAGTGTGAAGTTTCCACAGTCAGTGATGATTTGGGCTGCCATGTCATCTGCTGGTGTTGGTCCACTGTGTTTTCTGAAGTCCACAGTCAACGCAGCCATCTACCAGGACATTTTAGAGCACTTCATGCTTCCTTCTGCTGCCAAGCTTTATGGAGATGCTGATTTCATTTTCCAGCAGGACTCGGCACCTGCCCACACTGCCAAAGGTACCGAAAGCTGGTTCAATGACCATGGTGTTACTGTGTTTGATTGGCCAGCAAATTCGCCTGACCTGAACGCCATAGAGAATCTATGGGGTATTGTCAAGAGGAAGATGAGAGACACCAGACCCAACAATGCAGATGACCTGAAGGCCGCTATCAAAGCAACCTGGGCTTCCATTACACCTGAGCAGTTCCACAGGCTGATTGCCTTCATGCCACGCCGCATTGATGCAGTAATTCATGCAAAAGGAGGCCCTACCAAGTATTCAGTGCATAGAAATTAACTATCCTTTTTTTATTGATCTTATGTAATATTCTAATTTTCTAAGACACTGAATTTTGGGGTTTCATTGTCTGTAAGCCATAATCATCAATTTCAAGAAATAAAGGCTTGAAATATTTCACTCTATGTGTAATGAATCTATAGAATATATGGGTTTTACTTTCTGAAATGAGTGACAAAAATATTGACTTTTTCACGATATTCAATTTTTTTGAGATGTACCTGTATAAGAGGCTTCCTTGAAAAACATTTAAAAAAGAAAAATGACTGACCCCAAACTTTCAAACGTTAGTGTAGGTTAAATAGTGCCTAATAAAAAGCTTGAAAACGTGAAATTCCACCTAAACAGCATGAAATCCACCATTACGCAGAGTACAAGCTTCATAGAAGTCAAACTGAGTATTCCATGATATCCAGCACAAAGAGAGTAGAGGGGAACAAGGGCATTTTCCTGACCCTGAGGAGTATTGTCTTACCATAGACAGCCAAAACACACATGCTCGGAGGAGAATTTCCACAAGTGCTGACCTCTGACCCTCTGAATGGAGGTCAAACATCGTGACATAAACATTGTAGAACAGAATAAGAACATAAACAATAAAATAATAGGAGAAAGCACTTTCCATTTTCTGCCTGCCATTATTCTGAGCTGTGAAAAGTCACCTGAGGGCCGAGTCAGTGGCTCGACTGATGTAAGATAAATCATTCTGTGGAAAGTGCTGACACAGGTGTTAAGAGGGCAGGAGGCAAAACATATCAAAACATCTGTCAGACAAGAACAAAATCAGTACAATCAAGTACCAACAAAAACAATATTTGATTCACTAGACCAAAGACGAAGACTATAGTCAAGCTGGACCACAAATATGGCATACACAGGTACTCTGACCGCTGTCTGACGTGAAAGCTTTCGACAGATAAAGAGGCAGTGCGTATAATAGGCTTTATCTATATAATAGGATAAGATATAAAATCCTCTCATCTAAAATGTCTCTGTCGTGACTGGCCGGAAAGACTGTGAGCAAATGGGTTGTTGGTAATTTGTGGGCACCTCATTCAACCAAAGTCTTCCACCAAACCAACCCAGCAGGCTTGTTCTGGTAGCTTTGTGTGGCTAACCATTCATTCAGTGGTATAAAAAGAACAAAACACTCATTGTAGGAAAAGAAAGATTTTGGCTGCTGAACTGACAGCAAAAACTGGAGAAATAAAAATGGTAAAAAAAATGCTTATGAGCCTGACAGCTTTTTGCCTCATGCACTTTGTAGTTTCTAATTTTCAAGGGGGTTTCCTTTTGGAAAATTATGTATTTTCTCAGTTTCTTTTGAAAACTGCTCTAAGAGAGGGTCAACGCTAAAGGTTAGCCACGTCAGCACAGGCGTAAAGGTTTTCTCTAGAAAACAGAAAGGCTTCACGCAGAACAACAGGTGTGTTTCTGACGGAGCTGCTAGAATCCCATTCCCATCTGCTTCATTCATTAGTCAGCAAGGCTCATCAGACACACCGAGACGTTTTCAAATGCAGTGTTGACAGCAGGTGCTGTGACATATGCAGCGGGGCTGGAAAAATCTGCCATCTCCAAAGGGGGCGGGGGCGGGGGGGCTCAAGAGGTGTGGCAGCTGCTTCAGAAACACATCCACTTCACAGCATCCTAACACTGTGTGTGTTGTATTGAAAGCAAAGTTTGTATTATTATGATGGTGATTTCAAAATGGGCCATTTAGCCATCAAGTCAGAAATCATCCCGTCTCCATAGAAATGATAAACATGTTTACCTTGTTGACTTGCTAAATCGTGACCTCTTGCCACTAAAAGAAGAAGAAAAAAAATGCTAAATCGAAATACCGTTCAAAAGTTTGGGGTCGGGAAGACTAAAAAAAAAGCTGCTTTAATTTGATCAAACAGTAAAACTTTGAAATACTATTGCAATTTAAAAATGATTAAATGTCATTTATTTCTTTGATGGCAAAAGTTGAATGTTAAAGGGGAGGTGCAATGCTGTTTCATGCATTCAGAGTTGTCTACACTGTTAAAGAGTTGGATTCTCATGCTAAGCATGGACAAAGTTTCAAAAAACAATTTGGACGTATAACAAAGTATTTCTGTGCCAAAAATCTCACTTCTGGGTTCGTACAAATTTCAGAGAGTTTTTGTCGATCATGGCTCTTGCTGATGTAAACGACGGTGGAAGTCCTTATATGGGCATTTCTCCCGGAAGAACGCGCCCGTGCACACATCGACCAGAGCGAGTGCGAGCCCATCAACGCGTTTCATTTGGCAGGACTCCTCCACGGGACTCGCTCAGGAAGAATGTCTCTAAAGAAGTGTGTTTTTGGTTGTGAGGGAAAGAGAACCTTGTTAAGCTTCCCAAAAGAACCCAGCATTACGTGAACAGTGGATGCAGTTTATTTTTCGGGGCAGCAACGGAGTTTCCCACGGCGCACCTCCAGGAGCTCTGCTTTTTTCGGGGAGAATCGTAAAGCTCTATCTTTCTTTTAGAAATATGATAAAACTAAAGACTTTTTGGAGATATGAAGGATGCAGTACTACTCTATAGGTACTCAAGATTAACATGAGCTTGGGTGAAACGGTGTGTGTTATGTCCCCTTTATAATAAAATACCTAACTACATAATACTATTATTATCAGAAATTGCAACAATATAAAAATATAATACATTTATACATTTCAAATTTGAATTAAATCAATAATTAAACAATAAATAAACAATAATATCCTGGCCAGAGGAGAACTGGCCCCCCGACTGAGCCTGGTTTCTCCCAAGGTTTTTTTCTCCATTCTGTCACAGAGGGAGTGTTGGTCCCTTGTCGCTATTGCCCTTGGCTTGCTCAGTTGGGAACACTTGATTTCTAGCGATTATCGTCAATTTGATTTCACAGATACTATTTAAACTAAACTGAGCTAGACAATGACATCTCTGAATTCAATAATGAAATGCCTTTAACTGAAAATTGAGTGTTTAATCTTATTATTATACATTACTGACACTCTATCCTCCAGTTTGATACTGTTAAGTGCTTTGACACAATCGGTATTATTAAAAGCTATATAAATAAAGGTGACTTGACTTTAAGCATCATAACTGCAGCCCTCTTCAGTGTCACATCACATGATCCTTTAGAAATAAAAATAAAAGTAATTCATATGTGTTTGCCAGACCATAAATGAACTGTGTCACTGACTGATCGAGAGAGAGAGAGAGAGAGAGAGAGAGAGAGAGAGAGAGAGAGAGAGAGAGAGAGAGAGAGAGAGAGAGAGAGAGAGAGAGAGAGAGAGAGAGAGAGAGTCAAGAGGGAGGAGTCAACAAATCAGTGATGCGCCCACACACACACACACTCACTCACTCACACTTTTAAACTGTTCACAGAATTCTAGAATTGATTTGTTCTATTTTGTTTAATTATATCTACACATGCATGTATTTTTTTATTTATTTTTATTTTAATGTTTTTTTTTTTTTTTTTTTTTACATACTTGTTCTATATTTAATGTAAACACTATGCTTTGGCAATACATTGTAACAATTGTCATGCCAATAAAGCACATATTGAATTGAATTGAATTGAGAGAGAGAGAGAGAGAGAGAGAGAGAGAGAGAGAGATGTCTTTTGTCAGGAATGGGTAGAGATAAGGTTTGGCAGGCTGTCGACTAGAAAGTAGCTTTTACAATCATCTACACACCATATCCAGAGCATGTGTGTATGCGAGTGCTTGTGGAAAACTCTGATAAACTACTTTTTATCAGTATTACTTTCTCATCTGAGACTCCCTTCACACATTTATTTATTTCATATTCTTTGAGTGACATATTCTGGCTGGCGAGATTCATTCCAAGTCAATATCACAGAGATGTGAGAACATCTTAGTCACAGAAAGACAAAGTCAATCCAAGTGAGAAGACCTTGCATATTAGATGAAGGCACTTAATGAGTGCCATGGCTGATTGTCGCCTGCAGGTCTGGCCGCTATATTCTGAAATAAAACGGTGCCTTACTCCTGTTCTGCGAGGCTTAAAAATAGTCCGCGCCCAGACACCACACAGTTACCGTGCTGTTCCAAAACGAAACTCCTCAACGGCCTCTAAGGGTATGACTGTCCTTGTCATGCATCCAAGAGAAGCCTTGCTTGGGTTAAACTCTCGCACGGCATTGTTGGAGGCTGCCTTTTCCGGGACGGGGTGAGGGGTTAGACCAAAAGACAAAGCAGTTCTTGAGTTATAACAAGGACACTGTAGATAGAAATAATTAGTATCCTGCAAGAACAGAATTTCTTGGATACAAGAATAAGGGACTAAAGGTCATATTCTATTGTCTGTAGCCTTTATACACCAAAACTAGAAGATTATATGGCTGTAAGTATGTTATAATCTAAAAGAGTCTATACTGTAGGTGCACAGGCCTTAAGAGACTATATGGAATATAATATCAGATTCAGAGAGCATGTATATCTTAGTCTATGCAGAAACTATTTTACAATGTTTGTACAAGTTTATACACTACTGTTCAAAGTTAGGAGTGAGTGAAAGAAAATAATATTTTAAATCAACAAGGATGCATTAAATTATTCAAATTTGACAGTAAAGATTTCTATCAAATAAATACTGTTCTTTTGAAATGAGCATATTAGAACAATTTCTGAAGGATCATGTGACACTGACGATGAGTAATGGCTGCTTTAAATTCATGTTTGCCATCACAGGAATAAAGGCAGGTCTGAAGAAGGTCTGTTGACCAAATCATTGTGTATTAATTAAGGCTACTTAGTGATCAAGCAAGTTTGAGCTGTGTGCATGATTTTTCATTCTTTAAGATTTTCTCACCAAAAATTAATTTAAAATTTATACAGCAATGTAACGCTGTACTACTAACTATTCTGCACCCTTTCCAAAACGATTAAAATGATCAAACACCAAGTGAACCATTACAGACAAATTTAAATCAGCAGATTTCTCAACGACATTCACCTGCACATCTCTCCTGGAGCCACTGACTAAATTAATGTTAGCGCATGTAATGACCAAAAAAATCTCCAGAGCTATACGGGATGGTTTTTGTTTGACATGATGATGGGTGGCAGTAGGGGTGGGCGATATGACCTAAAATTAATATCACGGTATTTTTTATCTTTTGAACGGTGACGGTATAATATCACGGTATAACTTTTTTTTGGTACATTTTGGGAGGAGTAGCCTGTCCTGTCTCTTTAGTATGTGAATAAAGTTAATATTTTTATAATATAATAAGTAAATGGTAGGTATCCTTATCAAAAAGAGACATGGGAGAGTATTATGCATTCTCAACATTTATTTTGCAAAAAACCTAAAGATCTTACTTAACAGTGTACAACAAAACAAAAATTAGCAGTGTAATAACACAAGAACAGTGTAATAATGTGTACTTTTCTCAAAAACTAACTCTCTCTTCATCTGAACTCTGATGAAACTAGACATTCAAGTTCTTTGCCAGGAACACCAACCTGTCAACATTTTCTGGCTTCAGTGATGCCCTGGAGCTTGTTACAATATTGCCCCCTGTGCTGAATGCACGCTCGGAGGGTGAGCTTGTGGCTGGGATGCATAAGTATTTTTTTGCCAGACGGCTAATGCGCGGGAAGTGGGAACATTGGAGACGCCACCACTCCAGTGGATCAGAGTCACTGTCAGCCGTCACCATCAGCAGGTAGCCATCTAGCTCCATGTCAATGCCCTGCTGCTTTGGTGGTGCACTGCTACACTTTTTGAAGAAACTGCCCAGGCTGTGTTTGGGCTTTTTCAGTTGTACAGGAGCAGTGCTAGTTTCCCTCTCGCTTTGGTCCTCTGTGGAAGAGGCATCTGTGGCTGTCTTCTCCTCCAGTGCTTTGGTTTCTGTAGCTACTCTGCTCCTCACTTCCTCCAACTTTTCAGGTGACATGTAGGTGGTCTTGAACCGTGGGTCCAGGAATGTTGCCATGGTGAGCAGCTCATCAGTGGCAGGATCTTTGTATTTTTCATTCAAATAATCCAAGACCCTCTTCTTGATGTCCTCGCACAGTCCTGCTTTGTCTTCTTCTGGCTTCAAAATGTTTGTATTGAGTAGATGGAGGACTGGCTTAACATAGGAGACACTAACATACTCCTCTCCTGACAGGGCATCTGTAAAATCTTGCAGAGGCTTCAGTGCTTTTGTTATGGCCTCCAACACATCAATGTCTTGCCAGGTGGGTAGAAGGTGGCGTGACTTTTGGTCTGCCGCCAGGACTTGAGTGATGGCCTTCTCCTGCTCCAACACCCTTTCCATCATTTTGACACGGGACCCCCACCTTGTTGGGGATTCTGTGATCAGCTTGTGGGGGGGCAGGTTCAGCTCTCTCTGTGCACTGGTCAGGGCATTCTTCTTTTTCCAGCTGTAGGAGAATGTGCTGACCACTTTTTTGCACATACCTGTGGCCCGTGCAACTCGAGCATCATGTTGGACACTCCTCTCTGGGAAGTAAAAAGAACGGATAAAAATATTAGCATAAGTGGGAAAAGTAGGTTATCATAGTTGAAAAACGTAATAAACCATTAACTGTAGAGCAGCATAAGTATTTATTGTATGGACACACTGAACATTAGGCTATTACAAATCTAATAGGCCATGTTGTATGTATGTTGGTCAATATTTTGCACATTCCTGCACAAATAGTACAGCTTTTTCATTTTAAATACATTTATATTGTACATATTTTTAATAATATTTTTCATATAATCTGATGATAATTGAATTTTATATTTATGTTTTTTTTTTACTTTCTGATCCGGTCCCCAGAGGAATCACGGCTAAACAATACTAACAATGAAAAATCCAATACTAATGTGGTGGCCTTAAATTTGTTTTTGTTTTCTTTTTTTAATACAAACAGAAAAGGACTTGACAAATTTTCTGAATATAAAATGTTAGGTTTAGAAAGTGTAACTTACCAATAGCGTTGTGCAGTCTGTGTCCAAAACATGCGAGTCTCGTCCATTTATTGATTTCCAGAGCGCGCACCATGTTTGCACCGCTGTCAGTCGTCATGCACACCAAACGCGCTTCATCCAAGCCCCAGGCGGAAAGTGCATCCTTCAGTCCTAACGCAATTATTGCTCCGGTGTGGTCTTCGGGGAAGAAGGCGGTCTGTAGGCATCTGCTGCGCAACTTCCAGTCATCGTCAATGAAGTGGATGGTGAGGCTAATGTATGGCTCAGTAGTTCGGCTGGACCATAAATCAGTAGTGGCCGAGTAGGCTTCAAGGTGGCCAATTTCGTTCATGACTCTGTCCCGTACCTCCGTGTACAGCTCTGGCAGACACTTCTGGCTAAAAAATTTCCGACCAGGCAGCTCGTATCTTGAGTCCAGAGTGTGAACCACATGTCTGAAGCCATCTCTCTCTATGGTTTGAATGGGCACCATGTCCTTTGCGATATATAGCGCAATTGCCCTGGTAATATCTTTCCATTTCTTACTACTCTTGTCGTAAGGTGTAGCAGCAGTAAACGATGCCTTCAGTGAAAGCTGTGTAGTCTTGGGACGCGCTCCGCTGGTGCTGCTGGTCCCACTTGCGCTCGTTTTGGCCCGGGTTGCCTCTTCATATTCACGGGCGTGCGTGTTTTTTAAATGATGAAACAGGTTGCTTGTGTTTCCACCTCTTGCTGTCACAACACGGCGGCAAACCTTGCATATTACTGAAGTTTGCTCCGTGTCGGATGATTTAAAACCGAACCAGTTCCAAATAACGGAGGTTCCTCCTCTTTTTGGAACGAGAGTTACCTCTACAGCGGCCTCGGTCTCTCCGTCTGGTTCTGACACTTCACTCATCTCTTTTCAAATAGTATATAGTCTACAGGCCCGACCTTTCTTCACGATGTTTCACCAGTCGTTTAATGGCCACTCCGCTTTTACCTACCACGTGCAAGGCTGATACGAATGTGTTTTACTTTTTTATTTACAACAAGATATATAGTATAAGGACAGGTATTCAGACCACAACTGAACGTTTGAAGAAAATTTAATGCCTTATTATTTAGAATTAGATATTATTGATGTAAATGCAGCCGTTCAAGGAACATAATTGATTTATTACGGTATTGACGGTATTAGAAAATCCATGTCGTGGCGCAATGTCACACCGGTGATGACTATGACACCGGTGTACCGCCCACCCCTAGGTGGCAGTAAAGAGGCCATAAGTTTTCTCTCGCTGCCCTAGCAGGTTTGACATTCACGAGGGGATGTGTTCTTCACGGATCAGAGGAATGTCTCATATACCTGCAAACACAACCTGACAGTCACAACCACAGCTGTCTGAAAAACACAGCGCTTTCATCCAACCGTTCTGCTGTCACACATACTTGTGAGCAAAGAGGTGTCTAGGACAAGAGCAACTACTGATATACGAAGATACAACTACTGCTATATGTTGTTTCAATTAAGGGCAAGGCTTCATTATTCACAAAAACAATGAAGATACTATACAAAAACTACATAAAGAGCTTAAGGTTAATCCACAATTTAAAAGAAAATGAATAGACAACAAGATGATGAATAAAAGCGATGACATGCTGAAATCTCAAGGTCAAGGGTCACTGCCAAAACAAAAGCTTTTAAGACAATGCAGTGTGTGTTAAACAGACTAACAATGAATGAATGTCTGCAAAAATTACACAAACTATTGCATCATAAATCGTGCTGAAAGAATAAAAGCCATTAATTACTCTCAGATGCGTTGCACTGATTTAAAGAGGGCTGTGGTTTTGGGGTCTGTTTGTTTGATTCGAGCTCAGCTTTCATGCAACGAGGAACATTTTCCCTCTCACATATCTGAGTTTAATTAGCAAGAGCTTTACACTCCATCCATATCCATAACCTCATTCATAATGATGATTTAAACACTGGTTGTGTCTGCATACACACACACACACACACACACACACACAACGTGAACACGCTCCATCTTTTCCACTCAGAAGAACACAAAACGCTTGGCTTCCACTTTTTATCCCAAGGCTGTCCTCCCACTAAACCTCATTATAACACCAGCATTTGAGCACAAACACTAAAGGGCTTTTTCTAACTACTGACCATAAATGGACTGTAATTGTGCTGAAAAGGCCACTGGGAGATCGCGCTCTCGTTTAAGAAACATTGTAGCGGCGGATGATGCAAACTTGCCTGGACACCTTATCATTTTGTCACACTTCCCTTTTGTACACAAAATATTTTCAAGGCAAAGCTCTAGCTTGTGAATGACTACACGCATGTGCTGATTTGTGACTGCGTGTTTTGAGTTTGAGCTCCATCAAGTTGATTCTTTATCGTCTATTTTCTATCTTAAAAACTATTTTATACACTATCATTTTCGTTCATATAACGTGTGAATATATACCCTATAGCATTCTAAAACAAAACCAATCAGAGCGCCTTGTTATCACTAGTTATCACAAATAACTAGTGGAACTTCTACCGGTGTGCAATTGAAAGCATCCTGACCAACTGCATCACAGTCTGGTATGGGAACTGCTCAGCTGCTGACCGCAAGGCACTGCAGAGGGTGGTGAAAACCGCCCAACGCATCACAGGGACACCACTCCCTGCCATTGAGGACGTCCAGAGAAAACGCTGTTTACGTCGAGCTCGCAGCATTCTTAAGGACTCCTCTCACCCTGACCATAGACTCTTTAACTTACTGCCCTCTGGGAGGCGCTTCAGGAGCCTCCGAACAAGGACAAGCAGACTCAGGAACAGCTTTTTCCCTACAGCTGTTTCCCTACTAAACTCTGCCCAATGATACCCCCTCACACACCACTACAAACTCTTCACCCCTCCCCATCAAAAAACAAAACAAAAAAACCAATCTACACACTGAGTACTATGTACTGTAAATTTTTATTTCTATGCACTTTCAGTGTTCATTGCACTAGTGTTTATATATCTTAATTTATAGCTTATTCATATCCATTTGTAATTATGTTCATAGTTTTTGCTCATAGTGTACATTTACTGCACAATCCATCTGTATAGTATGTTCATATCACCCATCTGTATATCATACTGATAGTATTTAAAAACTTGTAAATTATATCCATAGTACTACTGCCTTATCTGTATATTCTGTACATATGTAACATATTGTAGCCACTGTATATCCTGTACTTCTGCTTATTGCACTTCTGGTTAGATACTAACTGCATTTCGTTGCCCTGTACCTTACATGTGCAATGACAATAAAGTTGAATCTAATCTAATCTAATCTAAAAAATGGCTTGCTTCTTGCTTCAGACCAAGGCTGCATCTCATTGCTAGTATTACTTGATCTTAGTGCTGCGTTCGACACTATAGACTATAACACACTCATAGATCGATTACAAAACTATACTGGCATTCAAGGGCAGGCTTTAAGATGGTTTAGATCCTACCTGTCCGATCGCTACCACTTTGTTCATTTAAATGGGGAGTCATCTCAATTATCACCAGTAAAGTATGGAGTACCACAAGGATCTGTCCTAGTTCCTCTGCTATTTTCAATATACATGTTGCCCCTTGATAATATTATTAGAAAATACGGGATTAGTTTTCATTGTTATGCTGATGATACTCAACTACAGGTCCTTCTCAAAAAATTAGCATATTGTGATAAAGTTCATTATTTTCTGTAATGTACTGATAAACATTAGACTTTCATATATTTTAGATTCATTACAACACAACTGAAGTAGTTCAAGCCTTTTATTGTTTTAATATTGATGATTTTGGCATACAGCTCATGCAAACCCAAAATTCTCAAAAAATTAGCATATCATGAAAAGGTTCTCTAAACGAGCTATTAACCTAATCATCTGAATCAACTAATTAACTCTAAACACCTGCAAAAGATTCCTGAGGCTTTTAAAAACTCCCAGCCTGGTTCATTACTCAAAACCGCAATCATGGGTAAGACTGCCGACCTGACTGCTGTCCAGAAGGCCATCATTGACACCCTCAAGCAAGAGGGTAAGACACAGAAAGAAATTTCTGAACGAATAGGCTGTTCCCAGAGTGCTGTATCAAGGCACCTCAGTGGGAAGTCTGTGGGAAGGAAAAAGTGTGGCAGAAAACGCAGCACAACGAGAAGAGGTGACCGGACCCTGAGGAAGATTGTGGAGAAGGACCGATTCCAGACCTTGGGGGACCTGCGGAAGCAGTGGACTGAGTCTGGAGTAGAAACATCCAGAGCCACCGTGTACAGGCGTGTGCAGGAAATGGGCTACAGGTGCCGCATTCCCCAGGTCAAGCCACTTTTGAACCAGAAACAGTGGCAGAAGCGCCTGACCTGGGCTACAGAGAAGCAGCACTGGACTGTTGCTCAGTGGTCCAAAGTACTTTTTTCGGATGAAAGCAAATTTTGCATGTAATTCGGAAATCAAGGTGCCAGAGTCTGGAGGAAGACTGGGGAGAGGGAAATGCCGAAATGCCTGAAGTCCAGTGTCAAGTACCCACAGTCAGTGATGCTGGTGTTGGTCCACTGTGTTTTATCAAGGGCAGGGTCAATGCAGCTAGCTATCAGGAGATTTTGGAGCACTTCATGCTTCCATCTGCTGAAAAGCTTTATGGAGATGATTTCATTTTTCAGCACGACCTGGCACCTGCTCACAGTGCCAAAACCACTGGTAAATGGTTTACTGACCATGGTATTACTGTGCTCAATTGGCCTGCCAACTCTCCTGACCTGAACCCCATAGAGAATCTGTGGGATATTGTGAAGAGAAAGTTGAGAGACGCAAGACCCAACACTCTGGATGAGCTTAAGGCCGCTATCGAAGCATCCTGGGCCTCCATAACACCTCAGCAGTGCCACAGGCTGATTGCCTCCATGCCACGCCGCATTGAAGCAGTCATTTCTGCAAAAGGATTCCCGACCAAGTATTGAGTGCATAAATGAACATAATGGCCATTCTTTTATTGGTCGGATGAAATATGCAAATTTTTTGAGATAGGAATTTTGGGTTTTCATGAGCTGTATGCCAAAATCATCAATATTAAAACAATAAAAGGCTTGAACTACTTCAGTTGTGTTGCAATGAATCTAAAATATATGAAAGTCTAATGTTTATCAGTACATTACAGAAAATAATGAACTTTATCACAATATGCTAATTTTTTGAGAAGGACCTGTATATATCTCAACAAGACCAGATGAAACTTCTCAATTAAGCTAATAGATTGTGTAAAAAATTTAAAAGATTGGATGACCAATAATTTCCTCCTATTAAATTCAGATAAGACAGAGATGTTACTTATTGGACCAAAAAACAGTACACAGAATCTCTTGGATTACAATTTGCAACTAGACGGATACACTGTTACGTCCTCTAAAGTCAAAAAGCTGGGTGTTATATTAGACAGCAACTTGTCCTTTCCTTTGAAAATCATATTTTCCATGTTACAAAAACAGCATTCATCCATCTTAGAAACACTGCCAAGCTTCGAAACATGCTGCCTGTTTCTGATGCAGAAAAGCTAGTTCATGCATTCATGACCTCTAGACTGGACTATTGTAATGCACTGCTAGGTGGTTGTCCTGCGTCTTCAATAAACAAGCTACAGATAGTCCAAAATGCAGTTCTTACCAGGTCAAGAAAATATGATCATATTACCCCAATTTTACAGTCTCTGCACTGGCTACATATTCAGTTCCGTATCATTTACAAAATATTATTACTTGCCTATAAGGCCCTAAATGGTTTAGCTCCTGCAACTTGTCTCATACCACGCAACAATCCAATCCGCTCCCTAAGGTCACAAAACTCTGGACTTTTGGTAGTACCTAGGATAGCAAAGTCCACTAAAGGAGGTAGAGCTTTTTCACATTTGGCTCCCAAACTCTGGAATAGCCTTCCTGATAACGTTCGGGGTTCAGTCACACTCTCTCTGTTTAAATCTAGATTAAAGACACATCTCTTTAGACAAGCATTCACATAATGCATCTCATAATCTTGTACTGCAGTTATATCTGATCAAATGTACATTTATTATTATTCTTTAGCTTGGGTTGAACAAATCATTTTTGCTTAGATGGAACAGCAGCTACGCTAATTATGTCTCTATTTGTTTCTCTGTTTCTGTCATGGGATTAACATCCCGTGGTAACTAGGAATTACAGAAGCTTCAGTCTGGATCCAACCCTTAAATGATCTGAGATGACCGAACACCTGAGAAAAGATGATGCCAACACCTCAGAGGACCTCAGAGGATGCCAACGCTCAGACAACATACAGAATTACCCAATGTTGCCATAAGTTAAATATATTAAGGTTCTGCAATATATAAACATATTGTGGAAACGTAATTTCCTGTAGAGCTGCTTTGCAACGATTTGTATCGTAAAAAGCGCTATACAAATAAACTTGAACTAATTACATCGAAACCATCTCGATTAACAATCAAAAGCATCCACTTTACAATCACTGACGTGCATTTTTTCATTGTGTACTTAAGAGTTGGCACCTGGACTTTCATTGTTCATGTCAACGTGACAGCTGGAAACCATCTTTTTACTGTTCTGTCAGCAACACTCTTTCTTAACTGCTGATTCAAGAGAGCACAGCTACAAAAACAACAGGACAGTACTGTTGACACCGTCTGTTTCTTTAGCTGTGGTTTTCACTCCTCATAACACTCAACTAGACACACACAGTCAAGTGGGGTCAGCTGTCACACACACACCTTCACCAAACAAACACACTGTACAGGTTTGAGGTCAGTAAGTTTTTTCAGTTCTTTGTTGATTTAGTAAGAAGTCTCTTATGCTCACGAAGGCTGCATTCATTTAATCAAAAATAGTTCAAATGTACAATCTCATGTGTGTATAATGTGCAATACAAATGTGTAATACATGTGTGTTCAAATGTATATTACAACAATTTAAAATAAATGTTTTCTATTTTAATACATTTCAAAATGGTTGGATTTTTAATCCAGTCTTCAATGTCACGTGATCCTTCATGTCTCATTTGTTAATGTTAACTAGGCTAATGCAACTAACATTAACATTTTTACAGTATTTGTGAACCTTTGTTAATATTAATTACAAAATGTTAGTTTGTGCATTAATGCTAATAGATACACCTTTTGATCTTAAATAAATGCAGTTTACTATGTTGAGATTAACATTAACTAAGATCAATAAATGCTGTAGAAGTATTGTTCATTATTAGTGACACCTTACTGTAAAATGTTGAGCACAAAATGCATTTCTTATCTAAATCATTTCTCAATGTTTACGGTTGCTTCTGATTAATTTAATGTCTCCTTGCTAAATAAAAACATACATTTCTTTCAATTCAAAAAATACTACTGACCCCAAACTTTTGAATAGAGTCAGAGCTAACAGAGGTCTTGATTATGAAAGGAAATTAGAGAGGAACATGTTTATTGTTTAAGGACAATGACAGTGGTAAGCTCTATATTACAGCCTGGAGTGTGTAAATGCTGAACAAATATCATGTAGACGCTTGATACCAAATATAACAGGAGTGTGTGTGTGGCTAGGCACAACCACACACACAAACTCATACTCTAAAATATTTACTCAATATAAACTGTCATATGAACCCAAACACACATGGAAGACCGATATAATAAATCAACCCGCAAGGCATTTATACACAGTATAGCATTTTAACTATATGGATTTTAGTTTAAAGTGATTAAAATCATTTTTAGACCATAAAAATAAGAACCACTGCATCAATACAAACTTAAGGGCTCTTAAATATCAAATGTGCTCCATCATTTTATCCAGAATTGATCAGGAAAACATCACTGGATGTGTAGCTCAGCTTCATTCCCCACTGAAGGATTGTGGATGTCAGCCACAAACATACCTTCTTCAGCTTATTTTGGCCAGAATACTGGAACATAAATGAACACGCGTGATCTTGAGAATGAAACCGAGTAAAGGACACGTTCCAACAGGCTGTTTAAAACTGCAGGAGACGGCAAGAAACAAAAAGGCAACAGTGAAGATCTAAAAGGAAAAAAAAAAAGGTCTTCCAGCCATCCTCTCCAACAATGATATCCCAGAGGAGAGGAAAACAAACAAGTCAGCACAGATAAGAGAAGATTCTGGTCCCTATACAACCCAAACAGGGCTTACTGTGAAAGCAGAGACAAGCTCTTAAAAACAGAAGTCTTTTACAACTAAAAAAAACTATTTTGCACACAAAATTCACTAAACATCAGTAAATGTTTCCAGACCTTAAGATGTTTTCCTAGACTTCTCCTAGAAGAATCTGAATCCGCAGAATCTGATTCTAGTAGTATGGATACAATGACCGTCAAGTGCAAATAAAGACCAAGGTGGATAAATCGGTCTTTTTAAACGTAGTATTTGCGTTCCTATTCAAGCAATGACCAGGGCTCTGAACTGGTTCAAGGAACGAAACGAAAACTGGAAACGAACTAAATTAAACAGAACCAGAAATGAAATAAAATGTTATAGTTCCGAAAAGAATCAACAATTTGAAATGGCCATTAACGTTATTTTATCGTTCCATTTAATATTTGAAATTTGCTGTCAACCAATCAGGAATTCAAGTAGTACGGACTATGCATGCAAATATGACGCTGACGTATCTAACGAGTGAAATGCCCACCCGCACTCAGCTGTGAACTCTTCATAGGTAAATCACAATGGCGTTAGAGTTTATCCGAGGATAGTGTACGATGAATTCAACAGATCTTATGCACCTGCAGCACTTCTGTGAACCGAGAAAACAGAATAAAACTATAGGCTTACATAAAAAGGAATATATATGACTATACACTAAATATATTTCACTTAAATCATTGACAGATTAATGAAACGAAAGGAAAAAAAAATGTGCCGAGTTAGGCCTACGGTTCATTGTGACGCGTTTGGAAAGGAAAACGAGATGGCAGAAAGTAGTTCTCTTTATTTTGCAAAAGCTTTACAGTTTTATTAATTTCACAGTTTTATTTGTTTTGCAAAAGCTTTACAGTTTTGAATGATGTCTTGCATCTGTATAACCAGCCAGCGTTGGTATGGCCATATCGCGCCGGTGCCTCAAGTGCATACAGACACAACATATTTTTGCAACATTGCAGCCTGTTCTTATAAAAATAAAATACAGTTAAAAAAAGTATAAAAAGTTACAGTGCTCCGTTGACCAATCTGTTGCATTCAACAAGCCTCACTGTGCTGATATATAGCCGATGTGAAGGATGATGTTTTACGTCGATGAAAGTACAAAGCCTATAATAGCCTAAATAATATTTTAGCATCCAGATATACATCCAAAACATTTGGATTTGTGCTGAGTGAGAGAGGTAGGCATTAGGGCTGAACGATATATCGTTATCGTATCTATATCTAGATATGGACTTTCAAGATATTACTATCGAAAAAAGCAACGATATAGACGATATAGATTTCCCCTCTCCGCGCTCGCCCCGCCCTGCATACAACTCTGGCAGTCACACAACGAACATCAGTTTTACGAGTGCCCTTGAATGCACCGCTGAGGTCCCTATTCGACCGCAAACTTGTATGGTATAGCTCTGGAAATTCAGACACACAGAGAATCAGCTGTTCATCCATTTTGAGTTCGGCGCTTGTTTGGATGCCCCGTTTCTATTGGCCGCGCGGGGAAACGTCACAGAGCGCAACGGCAAAAGTTGAACTATTTTGAACTTTGACCGCGGCGCGCGCGCAAGCTCGCCGCTGGTGCGCTCCGCTGCGCGTGCGCTTTGGTCGGCGCAGCAACCAACCGCCCTCGCGCAGCGCAAGCCATTGAAATGAATGGGTTTCATAGCGCAGCGCATGCCGCGTCCTGTGTGAAAGGGCCTTTACGCCGTACGAGTCGACGTCCACCAGTGAGTTCTTAAAAATAAAACTACACTTTCCAAATTTTTTTGTATTATGATGTTTTTATTTTTCTGAGAAATGCTTGGTTTTCACCGAACCCGTAGTCATATCGTATCGTATCGATATCGAGATATCTGGCATGAAAATCTAGATATGAAATTTTGTCCATATCGTTCAGCCCTAGTAGGCATCAGTTTCACCTTAAATTAATTTGTTTTTGGATTGACGTTTTTACAGCCTATAGGCTAGCCTTAAGTTTAAACAATTTATTGTGGAGAGAAACTAATAACTGTGTTTATTTAATGTTCTTTTGTATAGTAGCCTACATTTAGGCAAATCTAGAAGTGATGATGCTGTATTGGCTGTGACTAAACGCAGCGGTTAAGATACCATCTCTTCCATTTTTTTTTTTTTCTTTCTTTTTCTTTTTCTGTAAAGAAAACTCTGTACTTTATTATTATAGGCATTTAAAAAAAACAACAACGTTATTAACCGTTATTTTTCTACTCGAAGCGGTTTCGGAACGGTAATAATACAGAGGAATAGAAACGTTAAAATATCGATTCTGCTCGGAGTGAACCGATTGACTTTTTTTCCGTTTTCAAGCCCTGGCAACGACATTACTCTATGAAACTGAATATGGCAGCCACCATGAATATATTTTAAGCATTTACTGTCTGAAAGCACTAAAAATGTCTGAGGCAGCATGCAAATAAAGGAGTTTCACATCTTCTGACTATGTTCAAGTGCTGTTTAACCTGTTGTAAAAGAAAAGACCAAACTCTGACTTACAGTGGCATTGAGAAAACCCTTGGTCAGGATAAAGCTATAATTGTGGGAGCCTTTCTGAATTTTACAGTCAAATTGAATGGATTTGCATTGGTGATTTCATTCTGTCAGAACACTGTGGGGTGACAGACAGCAGAGCACTTTACTCTACGCCTCTGGGGTCACTTCTCATTTTGAGTTCTTTTGGGTTTCCTTTTTTTCTTTTGCTTCAAACTGGCTTGATTGAAAATAACATAACCATGTAAGGTGATGAATACAGATAAGCCGATCAGAAAGCATCTCATATATATATATATATATATATATATATATATATATATATATATATATATATATATATATATATATATATATATATATATATATATATATATATATATATATATATGTACCAAACCAAGGTCTGAACTAATTTCTAAGCATTGCACAATCAACACCAACTCATTATTACAGCACCTGTTTCCTACATACATGCATATCTCTTTTTAGTTACTACATAAATTACATTTTTCATGACATACAGACTAAAGTTCAAAACTTTGAGGTCAGTAAGATTTTTTTATTCTGCAAAGACTGGCTGTAAAGTTTTTTTAGATTGTTAAATTATTTCAAATAAATGCTATTTTAATCCACAAAACATACGATGCAGCTTAACTGTTTTCAACATTGATAATGTTTTTTCTTGAGCATTAAATCAGCATATTATAATGAGGTCTGTAGGATCATGTGACACTGAAAACTGGAGTAATGATGCTGAAAATTTAGCTTTGATCACAGGAATAAATTACATTTTAAAAAAACATTCAAATAGAAACCAGTTATTTTAAACTGTAATAATATTTTACAGTATTACTGTTTTACCGCATTTTTGATCAAATACATGCAGCTTTCGTCAGCATGAAACTTGTGTGTATCTTTCCTATTACCGTTTCCATTACATTTACATGCAAATATTATTAAATAATAATGCCAATAATTTGGTTATTTTGAGACTATGGCCCTTCGCTTGGCCAATTAACAGAAGTGACTGTCAACAGAAAATTAAATGCTTTAGTAAATTTTGAAAATAAAATGTAGGCCTATTTAATTTCCAGCCTATGAAAAAAAATCCATAGTGGCCCACCACGCATATAACATATTGTATATAAATAAAATAACAAATCTACATCTCCTACAGCAATGCACCAGAGACCAGTGGCACGTCTGAGATGCTTTCAACAGTTTGATTGACAGCAAGTGACAGTCTCCTCGTGGATACTTCATCTTCTGGGTTCATAATAGCAGGCTTCAACTGAAAAGACTTTATCCGACTGACTGCACCATCTTAAACAGAGTGACAAAGTATTTAAATTGCGAGTTTTGAAAAAACCTAAAAACCCAAGAGCTCAATGCCCCATTTTCTGATTTATTAGTGCAATGGGCAAAAACTGTGACGTACTGATTTTTTTTATCAAACACAAGAACGCAGTACTGCAAATGCAGTGAAATCGTAGGAGTAAAAGGCAAGGGCGTTCAGAATGGGTGGAAAAGAGTGAGAGAAAGGAGGGTGGAGACAGCTCGGGTGGGCGCAGCTGAGATGGTTAAATGCATTCCACATGTTCGTAAAAAACAAAAAAAAAGAAAATAGTCAGAGGCTTTTCCAGCCAGTGGGCAGATGAATGGTTGGAAAGGGGGATGGAGAAAAAGGAGTAGCCCTACTCACTCAGCTCCCTCCCTGTCTGCCATCTCACTCTTTTTCTACTGCTCCATTGCTGCCCTTTTCACCTCAGAGTTAACATCCATCCTCACACACACACACACACACGCACACCGAGAGCTCCAGTTACCCCAGCCGGTCTGCACAGGCAGCCTCTGTGTTTTAGGGAAGATTTCCAGGCAGGCTATGATTACGAAAGCCAATAGAGGCGCGGCAGAAAGACCGTATTTTTAGCTCTCGTGTGGGGTCAGGAGCCTTTTGTGTATTTAATAACAGGGCAATCACCTGGTTTCATTTGAGTCTACATGATGAGTGTAAAACCCTGAACCACATGAAATTAATTGATGCTGATGAATGAATGGAAAGTACTGGCCAAAAACAGACCTATCTGCTGGGGCAGATGAGGCAAACCAAAGCCCAGCAGGACAATTAAGTTCATTATGAGTCTCAGAAGCGTGTACAGCAGGGATTCTCCATCTTTTAATGAGAGGGAACGCTACTACGAGGAAGCAAACAATCTGGGGAGGTACTTGCCTTAGGTATCCGAAAAATGTTTTGTTACCTTCAAATTACAGAAAAATACACTTTTCATATGTAGTATTCACTATCTAGTATAATTATGTCACATTCTGGGTCTGGATTTATGAAAACCTTAAGTAAATGTAAACCTAAGAACTGCTATTCTTGAAAATGACAGGCTTTGGTGTTATCTGGTGGTTCATGATGAAGACTCACTGACTGAATTTCAGAGTACTCGTGCATCCAGAGTATAAGTAATACGCGTTATGTAGCTATGAAGCAACCCAATAAATTAAACATTTTGGGCTTTAAGACAAGTTTAAAATTACGTTAAGAACTTTTGTACTAGAACTCAATCTTCTCAAATTAGTTCCAGGTTTGAATCAGTCTTGACAAATGACTGAATGAACTCACTGAACCATCATCTGACTCACTAACTGAAGATCCAGGAAGCATTACGAGTGTGTCTTAAATTCAAAACTGATCAATTCACTATACAAACAGCTACACGTGATCATCTGACGGCTCCGCAAAAGTACCTTTTTTTTTACTTGACTCTTTGAATTAGTTTTCAGCCTGTGGCTAGAGCTACTCAAAATATGAATAAATAAAATAGTAACAAGCCTACACTTTAAATTTGTAACCAATAGAGACTGTTAACATTTAAAAGAACAGTTCACCCAAATATGAAAATTTGCTGAATATTTACTCACCCTCACGCCATCCAAGCTGTAGATGAGTTGAGTTTGTATCTTCATCTAAGCAAATCTAGAGAAATGTAACATTTCATCACTTGCTCACCAATGGATCCTCTGCAGTGAATGGGTGCCGTCAGAATGAGAGTCCAAACAGATAAAAACTTCACAATAATCCATCAAAACTAATGCTTCGTGAAGCAAAAACAAAACCATAAAGACAATTTTTTACTTTAAACTGTTGTTTCCAGTTAAAATACAAGCCCTCTATCCATAATATTGCTTTCTCCAGTGCAAAATGAACAGAAATATTCACAGATCAAGCATCAATCATTCACAAAGCCTCTTGATGTGAGAGGACAATGTTTTCTTAAATACACGCAGCTTTTCACTTGACAAGATGTCATTTGATTGACTGGAGCCGTGTGGATTGTTGTGATGTTTTTATCAGCTGTTTGGACTCATTCTGACGGCACCCATTCACTGCAGAGGATCCATTGGTGAGCAAGTGATGCATTGCTAAATTTCTCCAAATCTTTTCTGATGGGGAAACAAACTCACCTACATCTTGGATGGCCTGAGGATGAGAGCATTTTCAGCATATTTTCATTTTTGGGTGAATTATTCCATTAAATAAATTAATAACTAAATGGGCATTTCTTCTTTAATTTGCAGCATTGCTCCATTAGATACTAGTGTTTTGTAAAATTATAATTGCATGTCTCAATGGAAAACCTGAATCTGAGGTCAGTCGCTGCATTCTTAGCTCCAATATTTTTAAAGCTCAAGTCTCCACTAGATCCACTCAGAATGCATCATGCTGATCCATCTCCATTATCTGAACCCGGGATCATCAATACACCGACAGATAATGTTTCTGTGTATTATAGTTCATTGCTGATAGATTGTCCGAGAGTTGCATCAGCAATCAATGAAAACAGGTCCAACAGTTTAGCCACACAACAGTTTGCAACTGCCAGCCTCATTAGAAAAACAATTCAACTAAATCAACTAAACTAAATCAGAAAACAATAATAATATTTCACTACTTTAGTGGTTTTGCTATATTTTTCTCAAATAAATACAGCCTTGGCGAGTGTACTCTTTCAAAAACATCTCCAAACTCCAAACATCTGAATGGTAGTGTACAGGAAAGCAAAAAAGGCCTGTGCACAT
Source organism: Barbus barbus (assembly GCF_936440315.1). Classification (NCBI taxonomy): domain Eukaryota; kingdom Metazoa; phylum Chordata; class Actinopteri; order Cypriniformes; family Cyprinidae; genus Barbus; species Barbus barbus. The sequence continues at coordinate 38,940,052 of NC_136733.1, read as the reverse complement.
ATTCAACTATCATCCATCTCTCGACTGAGAGCCAACAGCTGCAGGTGTCAAAATATTACGCTGGAAATGTATGGTTGTGCATTGCTATAACTGATAACAGAACATAATTGTATTTCTCAGAGGGTGCACAGACTAGTTTAAGCCACAGCCAATCTTCCTATACCAAATTAACACCATCACTTGGATCAATCTTCATGAGCTCCCCGTTTACTTAATGTCAACTAACCAGGGGAAACAGATTTGATCTCATTACTGTCATGTAGCCTCAAGCTAAGAATACATGAGCTATGACGCCCAAAATTAGATTCCCACATCCATTCTAATGTGAGTCCCACATAGGGTGAGAGTGAGTCAGAGCTGTCTCTATTGTTTTAGTGAGCTTGCAGGGCTCTGAAATGAACGGATATGATTTAATTTTTGTTTTGCAGTAGTTGAACACTATACAAATTCCTAAGACACAGATCTAAAGGCTAAATAACTTCATAAGAGTATTTTCAATAGCCATGCAGAACTGAACAGCTATCCCTGTAATTCCCATTTCATTTGCACTAACTTACACCTGAAGATATCTGCTTATTTATTTGAATAAAATTTTCCCCATTCAGTACACAATGACACTGCATATGCAGATAACAGCAATGAAAACTTTCATCTTGCGCAGCTTCCTCTAGGGAACACAAAAGAAATACAAATCATTTTAAATGAACGAGACTTAAAAGACTGCAGCCAAATCCACAAACTGCTCATGGTTATAATTAAAGTGTATGGCCTGTATTCAGAGCTTTATGAACAGTTACAGATCTGAGGTCAAGGTCTGTGCATATGAAGGGAAACTTGCTTGCACCCAATTGTTGTAAGCAACCTTATGGTTAAAGTTAAAAAAAATTGGGATTATGAGAATTAGTTCTGAATTCTCAGTCCCAGAATCTTCCCTGATTTTAATCATTTATATAATTAGAGATTCATGGACATTCACTAACACTGACAGCAGCACAGCACTGTTCAACTAAAAATAAAAATGACCTAGATTGAAATCAAAATCGCTTATCCATATCCACGCTCTGCGTGTAAATAATGCTGCAAATATTGGAGAATTTGTGATGAGGAGGACGTGACGATGAAAGAGTTTGAGGAGATTTAGGACTACTGATTGGTGATTATATTTGAATGCCATTCTTCTGTGAAATCAGAAGGAACAAGGCAACAATGTTTAATGTAAATCTGAACTTTTCTCATCATCTACTCGCCTAAATCTTTCCTTTTCTTCAGCAGAACAAAAAAAGAAGATATTTTAAAGCTGGGTCCATTAACTGTATGGACATATGGGCAAATAATAATAATAATAATAATAATGTTGTTCCGTATGTTTTTTTTCTTTTGCAGCACACAAAAGATGTTTTTGAAGAACACCGACTTATTTCATGGGAAAAGAAACAGATTTTTCAAAACATGCTCCTCAGAAGAAAGATATGGTTGCCAAACCTTCTCTGTGACTGTGGGCTACATCTCCATCCTCCACCCCTAAAACCACCTTCCTCATGCTCTTTCTGTTTTGCCCATCACTCCGTCTGCATGGCATACACTAATAAACGCTGTTCTGCTCTGTTTGACGGATTCATTATCGACAGAATTATATGCAATTCATCAGCCAAATATTATTCTCTTCCTGACAGTTTGCTAAACAAAAGCAGTGTCTACATGTGTTATCAGACACTTGAATTAATATATCAAATTCCTCCTCTCGTTCACATTTCTAAACTCTGCATCAGAACATTAAAAAACTGAAAAGAGTTAGTATATTTTTGCGTGCAGCTACACAGAGAACAAGTGCTTATGGTGAAATCTAACAGAACAGCATAAAAATATTACAGGCCCATTAACACGAAAGCACAGCAGGGAATGAAGATAAATATAAACGGAGATGAGCACTTCATTAACGGCCTGAAATTTAAACTGTAGCCCATTATGTCACCATAATGTTTAGAAATACTCCAGACCACAGGACATCTGCACACAGAGCGCTGTTAATCCAATCTGCCCCCCTTAAGGGAACAAGGGAAAGAGGTTAGACACAAATTAAAAGGGGACACCATCTGACAGATCACACTGATATGTTTACTTGTCACAGGTTGTGAAACTGCTACACAAACCATTAAAAAAGTCTCAAAGGTGACATTTTTCTTCATTTGAAGATGAATGTGCAAATCATTATAAAGCTCAAATACTGAACATCATACAATGACAGAATCCTATTTCCAAAAAATCTGTCAACACTGAATGAAGACCTTAATGCTGCTACTACATAATTCATCTTTTGACTCACAAAAGTAGTTCTGTTCATAATTACAAGTGATTGACTCTAAAGGCTCATTTTCTTAGGAACATTTGAGCAGTTCACTCTCTACGAAAATGAGGGACTAAACTTGCTCCCTTTGCTTGCAAATTGTCAGAAATTGAATCTCAAAAACTTATGATATGAATATGAAGTGGTAAAGCCACTAACAAACATCTTAAATGATATATGGAAAGATCATTAAGACTGTGTCACAAGTCCCCTCACTGTCCACAACATAAATGCACTGATGTAGTGAGGTCATATGGGAAAACCAACTGAGAACAACCTTGTTAAGATCGGTGTAAAAATGCCTGACAACACCCAGATCCCCATCACTTCTCACATTCAGGAGAAAGTCATCACACGGCCTTTGTTGCCTTGAAGGTCTATCGACCGTTGTCTAGCGAGCAGTCAGTGAACAAGTGTGCCTTAGGTACTGACATTATTGGTGCTGCACCTGAGTGCTGTTTTAAATACAGATGGCAGTGAGGTTTTGGAGGTCAGAGGCTAGACACAGATACACCTTGTCAATGCTACCAGAGGAAACTGAAAAACCAGTCTGTTTCCTATTATTTGCATAGGAAATTTAGCATGTAAAGGTACATTAAAACAACCCCTATTTCCAAAACAGTCTATTAGTCCAGAATATCAAACAGCTATGGGTCGAGCTCTTAATCCACAGACCATCATCCATCTGCTCTGGGCTCATGCTCCCAAACCTGTACACAAATGTATTATAGTCTTAAAAAAAAAAAAAAGTTTCCAACTGGCTTTGTATATTATATTGTGTATTATTTTTCTGTTACCTGCACCAAGATATCCTCGATCATCCAAACATGTCATCCAATCTCCAGGGCTTTAATAAAAACTACAGATTGTATTTCAACATTTTTATATCCACGCTCACAGATAAAGTAGTCTGATCGAGCCCAGTGCATCATGGTACTTAGGTTTTTCTACTTTTTTCACCACAGCTATTTTCCTCAGTTGTCTTTAGTTGTGTAGCACTGATTTAAATGTAATCCAAGTAAGAAATGTTAAAGTAACTTATTTTAGAGACCACAAATGTGTAGGAGAATTCCCTAAATCCTAAAAGTGCCTAGATATCTCAAAAAACAAATGCAAGTGGGTATTTAGACCTGAAATAGTTCTGGCATGTTGACATATCCTGCGATCCGTGCTACAAAATCTACAATTTTTAAATCAGTATTTTGCTAAATTATCAAGCATGTGGCTTTATGACCTTGTATTAATTAAGAGACTATAGAGTGCTGCAGCGGAGACTAATTTGGATTTCCTTGAGATTTTCCTCTGGGTTTTTCAAATGAAATTTTTCAAATAATGAGTAAAATAAGGTCTCAGGTAAACAAAACTTGAGGGTGCTTGGCCATTTGTGCATAAAAATAAAAAACTGCTATAAAATTCACATTTTCAGTATGGGTGTATGTTATTTACATTGTCACAATATTTAAAAAATCATGACTGCACAATCTGCAACATGCTCTTTCTACAAAACACACCAAGAGCAAGCAGGTTTATGCCTGCAAGATGACGAAATAAAGACTCTGAACTGTTATCTGAAAGAGCATTGTTAAAGTGATCCAAAACACTGAGCCTAATGTTGATCTTCAAACAACTTCTAGAGTAAATCAAAGCCTGTCACAAGCTGCTCTATCACACTCAATGCTTGATGAATGCTTCGGCCTTAAAGCAACTTCCCGGCCATCAATACACTTTACAAAGACTTTAGCCTTGCATAGGAGAAAGATTTGAAGCAAAGATCAATGCACTCTGTACATTTAAGCCAAATGCATTTAAGCAATGTCTACAAAATCATATGCATATCTTTCTGTTATGTAAACCACGTGAATACCAAAACCTCAAAAGCACATTACATTTAAAAACCAGTGCAATGAATGAAGAGAACTAGTATTTGCTGCAGATCTGCTCAGTCTCTAACTTACTCTATCAAGGAGTACAAGTATTTTAAGAAAACCAGCTGAACTCATTTCACAGATGAAATCTCAATACCAATATCATTCAGCATTTAAAGATCCTCAAAATGCACACTTAATGCACATCAACTGACTAAACGTTTAAATGAAGAAATCAGAGAAATAGCTCAAGGCCTTGCGGCTGTCATGAAACTTAGTCCAGTGACCAGCTGCAATCTACCCCAGCGTTTCACCAAATAGCGCGTGAACGCAAACTTACGTGAAAACGAAGAATAAAGTAGTGGATCCCACCAGAAGAGTGGCGGCAGTGGACACCGGGATGTATTTGGTGGGTTTAAATCTTTTTCCAACGCTGTTGGGCATTCTGTAAATCCCACATTCCTCGTTTATTTGATCCCTATCGTTAGATGCACGCAAACACGAACCTGTTTCAGCGTCAGCCGGCTAAACGCTTGTTCGCTCGTCACATGCACCGTTAAATCGTGATCGGGAATACGAGACTGAAAATCCCACCCAGCTCAGTTCAGCCGCTGCTGCTGAGGTCATGCGATGCTTGAAAGGTGGAGCCTAGAGGAGGCGACACGCGCGCGCTCTCCATCAGCGGGGCCTGGTCTGTCTCCAGCTTTAAGCGCAGCAGAGAAATGATGGAGAAATCACACCTCATTAATGATGCATATGAAACATCTGGAGACCTTGATCAAAATCATATTAATCAAATATCAAGTTTGGTGAGCGGTGCCCAATGCAAAACTAAACTTTCCATGTGTTTTGTGGGTTTGTGGTGTGATGCTGGTATCGTGTGTCCTCTGGTGGCAGATCTGGAGAATTATCCCGTTTACCACAACATCACTATGGGTAATGAAAACTGAAATTTATGTTTCATTAGTTACACTGCTTCAATAACTTTTTTTGGCATTGCAAATGTACAGTGCTCTTTAAATTGGAAAATTTGGAGACAGAAAGAGAGATAAGAGAAACTCAGACAGCTCTCTATATTGTAAGTTACAAATTGGTAAAATGGGGTGAAACCTGACTTCACTGACAAGCAAAGATTCAACTTAATTTCATTCATCAGTTATTCAGCCTTAAATACAGTAGGTGTAAGTGCAATGTAGAAAAAAATAATCAAATTAAAATACAGACTTTCAGTCAAGCCAGGTGCACCAGTATAAAAATGCTATAGGGTTTATAATTATATTTATTGTCCTTGTGTAATAAAAGACCTTTATTTTGAAATGCCGTCAGCGCGTGAACACCGGATGTTCCTGCAGAATGATGTGATGCTTTGAGTTGGAGAACATCTGTTGAAAAATTCAGTGAAGAGGTGACATTTTTATCATTTGATTTTTAATAAACGCTATTTTTATTCTGTGTTGTTAAGACGAACAATGTCGTTTGTCATTTAAACGCAAGAAAGCTAACTTTTTTCCTTAGTTTCTACCTCGTTGTCGGTAACAACAACATAGTGTTGTTTTTATTGATGCCTGCTTTTTGCTAAAATCGTTAGCTGATGATGAAACCCGCTGTTGTTTATCGTGTTGTCTGTAATAATAATAATATGTTATGCTAAGCTCATTGAAACGGGGAGCATTAGCTAGGTCGCTAATACTGTAGACGAGCCTAAAATCAAATAGAGAAAACTCAAATTAAACTTAACTGTTGTGTAGAAATAACTAATCTCTACCGTGACAAAATATGTTCTCGGTGTTGTCAACCTGATCACTGCTTGTGGATCTCTTGACACGTTAGTTTGTCAGTGAGGCCCTACAGACAGTCGAGCTGTCAATCAAAATAGTCGCAACTCAACACACCTAGACCTACTAGTAAACAAACCAGAACTAATAATCTCTTAAACCGTCATTTCATTCAGATTTACCCGCAGTGCAGTCAAATAAAGTCATTATCCTAAGGTATTTCCATTTGGCCATATTCCTCACGGCAGGTCTTTTACCTGTGCAGGTGAAATGGCTTGTGCAAAAGTGCCTTTAGATGAACTGCATGTGACTGAGTCCTTTGGCCCACAAGGCAAAGAACGCACCCTACCAGCTCTGGTGAGTGAAGATTCTCCTGCATAATTATCTAGAGTTGACCTGAACCATCACTATAGTCCAGTACTTCTATGAGCTGTGTGAATGATGATGATGCCACCTCCCATCAGCACCCTGACCGTAAAGAAGAGAGATGTTTCTTAAGCTATAAACCCCCACCTGAGGATGGCACAGCGGCGCTGGTGGAGGAGTTTCTGGAGAATGCTCAGTTCATCTCAGAGGATCTGGAGTGGCTGCTGGCTTTACCTCATGACAAGTTCTGGTGTCAGGTTTGACTCTCTAAAATATAAAAGTTGTTCATGGAGATTTGAGTAAAGTGAAGTTATAAAAAAAAAATCTGTTCGTAATGATGGCTTTTTGGACCCTTTCATTATATAATACAGTATGTGGCCAGGAAGTTGCCATATTGTTTCTTTTTTATTCTTTCTCTGTTTAAGGTGGTATTTGATGAGTCATTACAGATATGTTTGGACTCTTATTTGAGACACGCTCCGCGTGGTTTGGACCCATCTGGTCTCTCGTCTAGTCCAGCTGTGGCCGACATGCAGAGGAACATTCATCGCTCTGTGTTCATGGTCTTCCTCAGGATGGCTACGCACAAAGAGTCTAAGGTAAACAAACAGAAATTATATTGTGAATTATATGTTTAAGAATTATAATCATTGTACAGCGTGGTTTGGGACAGTCTATAAGTCCTACAGTAGATGCACTTCTATTCAAAAGTTTGGGGTCAGTAAGATGTTTTAATGTTTATAAGTCTTCTATACTCACCAAGTTTATAAATATATTTAAAATCTAATTTATTCCTGTGATGGCAACGCTTAATTTTCAGCAGCCATTACTGTAGTCTTCAGTGTCACGCAATCTTTCAGAAATCTAATCTAATATGCTGATTTAGTGCTCAAGTAACATTTACTTTTAGCAGTCTTGATATAACAGTTGATATAACGATTTTTTTGATGAATAAAAGGTTTAAAAAAACAACCTTTAAAGTAGAATCGTATGTAACACAATACAAAATCGTTACGGTTACTTTTGTTCAATTTAATGCTGAATAAAAGCAATAATTATTTCCAAACAGAAAAATATTACTGACCCCAAATGTTTGATCAATAGTGTAAATGCATGCTGGTGGTATTTGTTATTAAATGGGTTTTCAAAACTGTTTTTTTTCCCCCTCAGGAGAACTTCATAACTCCTGCAGTGTTTGCAGAGATCATTTACAACAACTTCCTATTTGACATTCCTAAAATTCTGGATCTGTGTGTGCTGTTTGGGAAAGGAAATTCCCAGCTGCTACATAAAATGATCGGTACACAAAATCGTATAGTATATGTATATAATTAAAAAAAAAATACATGAATATTTTAAGAACCCACCTGATTTTTTTTAATCACTCACAATGGTTTCCATATTTAAAACTAAAATTTCAAACTTTGTTCTTTTTCCAGAGAACATTTTTACTCAACAGCCCAGTTATTATGGAGACCTAAATGAGACTATACCTTCAATCAGCCTGGTAGTTCATGTGCTCATGAGACATTTCTATATGCTTTGATTCCTCAAATTCAGCTGAACTTCCTAAAATCCCTGTGTGTACATTCTAGGTGTTTGATACGATATTACAGAAGTGTGGTATTCAGTCAGAGGACATAGGAACTGGTCAGCCCCTCAAACTGAATGCAAACAAAAGCCAAACTTCCATGACCATGCCAGAGGAGGTAACCTAAACGAAACTTTTTTTACACATACAGTACAGAGACACACACTAACTTTAACTCACACAGGCCCGGTTTCACACACAGGGCTTAGACTAAGCCTGGATTAGGCCATTGTTCAATTAGGAAATGTAAGTAATTTTTATTAGAAAAAAACATTACTGGTGTGCATCTAGAGACAAAACAAAGCCACTGATATATTTTAAGATCAGCCAGTGCAAGTTTCTTTCAGTTAAAACAGCTCAGACTTACACTTTAGTCTGGAATAGGCTTAAGCCTTGTCTGTGAAACCAGGGGACAGTGTCCTAAAAGAAGGAAATAAAATGCTTATTTATATAAGTATTATGTCTCGTAGGAGCTTGCTGACTTAGTGTTGTACATGTGTGACACTTGCACTACTATCCACTCTTTCCTGGACATCTTCCCTGAGGCTTGTTCTACCTTCAAACAGCAAAACTTTCTTAACAGGTGACAAAAACATCCAAACTATATTTCACACAGTGTTCTCAAGGGCAGAATTTCATACCTGTTATTGCTGATACAAAAGTAATGAATGAAGCATCTCTCAATGTAGACTATCGTCATTCTATGAGATGTCAGTTCCAGACCTAGAGAGAGCAGTGAAGAAGAGAAATTTCAATAAAAGGTTAGAATGGCTGATATGTTCTCTTACAAACATATCGTGTGCTTTTGTGAATTTATACAGATTGGTTACACTAGATACAATCTGTCTCAGTTTACAGGAGGACATGTGGAGACGAATGTCCCATTCAAGAAAGAAAATGGTAGAGATCGCTCACCTGCTGCTCCAACACACGTGTTTACAGCCCATACTGGAGGGGTGAGAAAAAATACATGCTTTAAAACCACATTACATAAACAAAGATTAGAATGAATACCAGATATTCTTGATCATATGTTTCATTCATTTTCACAGCACTGAAAACATGGCATCCTGTGTAGATGATCTTCTACAGAACTTCACAGCTTTCCTTCAAGAGAAAAGGTAAATAATGCAGATATTTCTCAGCAAGGTCATGGTTGTGTTTGTAATCTATCACAGCCAGTGTTTCTCTCTTTATCTCTCAGATTCCTGGCAGATTATGATGAACAGTTCCCTATAGCAGATGACATCAGTCTCCTTCAGCAGGCCTTCCCTCATTTGTATCCTTTACTGAAGTCCAGTGGAACACTGTATGCTGATTTCCAATGGAATAAAAGGGGAAGCAGTCTGCCATCTTTCAAGCTTCTACTAGAGAAGATGACCTCAATGATTCCAGAAATAATCCTAACTTCTAATTGTTTTCCTACACGCTTCATAATTAGTGGTGCACTGATACCAATACTGGTGCTCATTTCCTGTAATACCAATATCCCATACCATGTATGCACCGCATTCATTTCATTAATGTTGCCATGCCAGTGGGGCTGTTGCAGTATTAACAATGTTTATGCTGTCAATCCACTGTCAATTTAAGATGTAGTGCTAGTAGAGTACTACAAAGCACATTCTGCCTGACTTGCCTTCAGAATCTCAAAATCTTGCCTTGTCACAGAGAATCAGAATAATGCCTGTTTTCTAAAATGTTTAAGCTCCTTTCTATGATTTTCTGCTATTCTCCTTGATCTGTCCACTCAGAGACGACACCAGGACGTCTTACCTGTTGGAGGGTGTACAGTCTGCTTGGGAGTGTGTGGGGAAAAAGAGAAGCTTCCCCTCGTCAGCCAATCACAGTGCAGGAGCCAAAAGCAAGACTGGCAGAGATTTAGCAGCTTCCCAGAAGGAAGGAGCAGGAGTGTTGGGAGACAGTGAAGAGTTAAGAGGAGCGGAAGCTATGACCGATGTTCCTCGTAAGGGAGACAACGTGAGTTCATTAACTGCTAAAATATCTACAACAGTATGTTACCTGGTAAAATAAAGGTATTTTTTCGGGTCCTGTAGGGGGCAGTGTACACACTGAGTGCTGGAGAACTAGAGTCTCTGCTGTCCCAAATCCGAGACCTGCTTCCGGACTTTGGAGAGGGATTTATATTGGCATGTTTGGAGGAGTATGGCTACAATTCTGAACTTGTCATTAACAACATCCTGGAAGATAAACTGTCTCCTTCTCTTGACAAACTGGACAGGGCAATGGCCAGGTAAAGTCCAACTGAAATGTCTAGGATTTATGGTTCAATTCAGGTCCACTTCATTGTTGCATACTGGCCCTGTAATGTTTCCCTGTAGGGCGGCAAAGAAGGAGCTTCCCTCAGTTTTGAGCACCAGATCAAATGTGTTTGACGATGACGAGTTTGACGTGTTCAACCGTGACCGACTGGACATGAGCCGTATTTGGAAAGGCCGGAGGTGAGTTCTGTGATCACAAGTTAGAATTCAGTATCAACTTTTCCCACTTAAAAAAAGCATTACCCTGTCCTGCCCTGCAGTAAATTATTCTAAATTAAGTCTGATATTTAAATGAGTTTCTAAATATTTAATACGTCCACTTGGTAGAGAGAAAATAGTCTTTGACAAGTACAGCGTAAACTGACATCAGAACCGCATGAAAGTGGGCTTATGAAATATTCAGCTCAAGCTGTGAAAGATGGTTTGTGTCAACTACAAATGAATATCTCTGCATTTTTCAGACAGGGGGAGAGTGTGCGTGCCACGCTCGATGACAAGCAGCACATAGAAGAGCAGAGAGAGAGATATCAAGCCTACCAGATAGTGGTGGATGAGATTCCCATAGAAAATGACCCCTCCGGAGACCGTGATAATGCTTTAGGCATGTATGATTATGATGACGAATATGACGACACGTATGATGTCAACCAAATAGGAGCCAATGATCTGGATGAAGAGGATGAACTATTGAACCGCAGGTATGAGCTGTGACTGATGTACACAAACTTGCATCTCCCTCTAATGTGGCTGATCAAAATGAGTTTTCAAAGACCATTTTTGAGATGACAAATGCATTGCAAATAGTGGATTTATATTAGGACTACACAGTACAATCCAATTTAAACCAAAATCGCAATATGGCTTATCGGCTTTCCTTCAAAATAAAAGCTTGATATTTTAATGTTTAAAGATGAAGAATACAGCCATAAATATTTGTATTTTTATAGTCATGATTATTACTGCATTCAAATACATTTAAGTTAACATTTAAATGTTTTTCCTTTAGGCCGTTTACTACCCCACAAGTTCTCAGAACAGGCAAAAAGGCTCAGGAGGATGATGAAGATGAGGAGGAAGAGGACAAGGTTTGATTAAATCACTTTCTTTATTATTTTAAATTAATTTTCGTCCCTTATGCTAGTCTTTTTGTTATAGATCACATTTCAGTATCTGGCTTTTTTTCTCTTTTCCCTCTTAATAGAAATTAGACTGATTTGAAATAAGTTACAGTTTTAGTTTCTCACATTATGCATATTTCTGTTTATTTACCATGGTCTTTTCTTGTGCTGTTTTGATCAGAATGATGCTGTGAAGAAGGATCACTTCGTCCAGGACCCAGCGGTCCTCAGAGAGAGAGCTGAGGCCAGGAGAGCTGTTATGCAAAGCAGGAAAGGGTAACCATGACTGGAATATTGATACACCGCACATGTGCACTGGTTATTATCTAACTAATCTAAAACATGGATCAGTCAGTCATTAATTGATTTTTACTTGTCTGTTCCTGATAGCTACAGACCACCACCAGCAAATCATGTGGTAGGTGGGCCAAAGGGGCGGGGCCAGACGCAGGAGACCGTTTTGGACCGTCGCAGAAAAGAAGCAAATAAGAACAGAGGAGCCAATCACAATCGCAGAACGATGGCTGACAGGAAGAGGAACAAGGGCATGGTCCCTTCCTAAGTCTTTTACATGAACAACAGCACAGTGCAGAGTTCTTGGAGAGCTAAAAGCAAAAACAGTACCTGAGGTTAAATGCAGCTCCTCATTGACAGAAGATCGATACGCATCGAGATGACACTCAGGTCTAGTACATAGACCTGTCATCCTTTCAAATTGAAAAAGAGTTCTCAGTGAGTTTATTTTCTGAAGTATGAATCGACAGGCTGAGTTGGAGTTTGAAGTAGGATGTCTGTTTATAAGGGATCAAGATAATCATCTATTTTTTTAATGTAGTGATAGTCAGCATAATGTATAACAAGAAAACAGTTTTGTAAGGTGAAGGAGTCATGTCTTTTGCCCTGTAACACATGAGTTTATTGAACAGAGGAGAGGTACAAACAGTTATTGCACTGTTAAAGAAAGTTCAATAAATAAATAAAGGAATATCAAGTTTCAGAATGTAGCACCTAAAATAAATTTGAGAATGACGTTAACAAAAGATGTGGTACGTTACACTATCGAAGCAAAAATGCAGCTCATAAGATCCTGTTCCAGTTCTTTAAAGGTTTAAAAAGCGATTAAGACTTGACCTCAGAGCAGTCTTCTAAGAAACCTCCCCATTTGAGGTTGTAGAGTCTGAATTCAACACACGAGTCATTTTGTGCCAAAGGCTGTGAGCATTCATCATTCTAGTCATATTTTCTCATATAGACTTTGAACAGCCAATGTTCACTTGCCATGTAGAGTAACATATTTCTACTTACTAGGATAACTTCAAAGCATTTTGTAACAGAAAGCATATTTAAGAATGCTTTTGAAATAAAACAAGCCTTTGAAAGATAAAACAAGAATAAATACTGTTCTTAAGAATAGGTTTCTATATTGTTTCTCTTTGTGTGAGTGTTTAATGTGATTTGACGTAATGGTTGTCTACATGTCTGGCAGATGCCCTCCTGAGTTATCGTGGAGTCAAGACAGCTTATTTATCATGACTGAAGCATGAGAGATGAGGGGAAATTTGGCATCAGAATCAAGATTTCATTTAATGAGATGCTCTGATTGGCTGTCTTGAGAGTCCTATATTCTATCATTAAGTACATTTGCATGCACAGCACAGTTATAATGAAGCTAAAGCAGGCTTTTGCATAGAAGAGCTACAGTCTTCATCTATCCGTTCCAGTATTCATGACACAATGTGTAATTGAAAATTATAGGAAGACATATTTTAGGGCCAACTGTAGCAGAGCTACATTTGCTTTATAATTTCATTTATGCATGTGATTTTATGATTTTTTTGTGTGTGTTTTTGAAAGAAGTATTGCAAAACAGTATTACAAAAAATATTTTAAAAGAAATAGTATATTTTAAAATAGATTTTTAATGTACTTACGGTCCCTGTAAATTCTCTTTAAGAGCAACAGTAATAGTAAAAGTCGCTCTCTGTGCAGCAAGAAGGCACAGGGCATCCTTGCAGCTCTTTGTATGGAATAATACTGACACTCACATGTATCTTTCACTTTACTGTGTAGTTTAGAGTAACAGATCTGATTAACATACCTCTTTTTCCACCAAATTAGTGCTAGTACTGGAGCTGGAGGCTTAGCTGACAAAACCAAACAATGGCGTAACTTCCAATGGTACTACTATGTCATGTGAGGCTCTGTACCACACAACCTTTCCACAAACAAACAATGATAATGTTTCTTCTTAAAGGTACAGAAACATTTGATATGTTCTCAAAAGATGTCAAGATCTCGACTTCAAGGTCAAAACCAACTCTAGTTAAGAACGGCATCTTTTTGGGGTGAAAAAGGGCTGGGTTAGGCACCAGCCCAGGTCTCGTATCAGAGGAAAAGGTTGAGCGATATTGTACTTGAGGGTGTATGATTCTTCCTTAATATGAAGAGATTTGAAATATTACTTTCTGTGTATATGACTTCACAATCCGTGTATCTGTGAATTGCTGAGCCGGTTCAAGAAATGTAGTAATGTGCGTAAAAGAACTGATCCCATGTATAAGGACCTACCTTCAAGAAACTTCTAAAGTGGTTTGAACGTAGATCAGGAACTAGTCCTGAATCTTGGGGTCTCTTGAAAGAACTCAAGGTTTATAGTCTTTGGAGAGGTCAAATGGAGATATTCTGACCTTACAGTACAGTGGAGGGGGTTAGTTGCCATGAAAAGTCTGAATCAGAAGAATCAATCCAATTCATACAAATTCCTAGTCCAAAATCCTTCCTGGTCCAGCTCAATAAAAATTACCTGGGAGAAACAGAACAGTTCAGTTCAACTTATGGTGATGCTGGCCAACTATTGATTGACAGTGTGCATGGAGCAAAAATATGTAGATGAGTAAGTAAAAATGGTGTTTTTTTCTCACCAAGCACGCTACGTTTACAGAGAGGACAGGTCTGCTGAAGGAGTAGCCAGGGATCCACACAATCTCTGTGGAATTCATGGAGGCACGGTAACACCCTCAAACACTATAACACACGCAAAAAGAGCAGTGTTTAAACTGCATCGCTTAATGAAAGAATAACAACTCTACCGAGCAAAAGCATAAGAACGTGCAGAGGATCTGTCACCTGGTTGTTGTTGTATTGCTCCAGACAAACTGCACAACTGTCCATCTCCACCGGTTGAGTTTGTGTTGGGTCACATCTCACTTTGGGTTGCCGGTATATCCTCGTCTTCAGCGCTGATAATCTCTTTAAAATGTCTTGCTTTAGGTCTGACTGTAAGACAAAGAGTTTATTTCTAATTTTATTTATATTACAAACTAAGTACAGTGTATAGACTACCACTCAACAAGTTTGGGGTCAGTAAGAGCATGTCTCTTATGCTCACCATGACTGCATTTATTTGATAAAAAATGCAGTAAAAACAGTAATAGTCTAAAATATTATTACAATTTAAAATAACTGTTTTAACATTTATTCATGTGATGGCAAAGTTACATTTTTAGCATCATTACTCCAGTTTTCAGTGCCACATGATCCTTCAGAAATCATGCTAATATGCTGATTTGGTGCCTAAGAAACACTTATTATTATTATTATTAGTGTGAAAACAGTTGTGCTGCTGTAATATTATTGTGGAAACAGTGGTTCATTTTTTTCAGGATTCTTTGCTGAACAGAAAATTCAATTCTAGAAATTTTTGTAACATTATAAACGTCTTTAATGTCACTTGTGATCAATTTAGTGCATTCTTACCGAATAAAACTTCTAAAAAAAAAATCTTACTGACTCTTGAACGGTAGTGTGTTTATGACAGGATTTCCTTCCAGTCTCCACTTGCTTCTTTCTTCACAGTTAGTGACATTAGTGTCATTAACTTTTGAAAATGTTTCTAACTTCACACCCAATCTGTCACAAAAGCAGTGTTCACCTCTATATCATCATTAAACTGGTTGTACTGCCAGCGTGCATGAACTATGACCCCTGTGGAGAGGACCAGGGCCACCAGAACGACAGTGTTCCAGAGCTGCTGGAGATATTTCTGGACAGATGGACAAAAAGGAAATTAAAAAGAAGAGAAATTTTCTTTGCTGACTAATAAAACTGCTTTTTAATTTCTAGACAAATGACATGGAGCATTAAAGGGATAGTTACCCAGAAATGAAAATTCTGTCATCATGTCTTTCCAAACCAGTAAATGATGACAGATTTTTCATTTTTGGGTGAACTATTCCTTTTAGAAACAGAAGATGATTATATGATGGCGCTGACATATTTTGAGCTGTAACCCTGGACACTCATACCTGGACCTGAGAGTTGGTCTCCCCGGTGCAGATGACCCCTTGCCATTCCCCGTACAACCCTCCTCTCGAACGGCCACAGCTGGACCACAGGGTCAAGGTGGCCCCCTTTGACACAACATTTAGAAATATCACACTGCTACACTAATGAACCACGACAGGCATGAAACTAGGCTACGCAGGAGTAAAATCTTACCAGACTGTCCTGTAGAAAAGACTTGTAAGTGATTTTTGCTGTTGCATGAAGGCCCCTGATTGAATAAAAGTGCAAATAAGATACATTCCTAAATTGAGAATATTGTTTATTCAGAGGAAAATCGGTAATTTAATGATTGAGGATTACCTGAGGAGTGCTCCAATGAGCTTAGTGACATTTTCTGATGTCTGAATGATAATGATTGGCTTTGAGAGGACCTGAGAGAGATCCATCTACAGAGGAAGAACAGTTTTTTCTTAATTCTTATACATATCGAATAACCATTATGAAATCAACTGAAGGTTATGGATCAGAACAGCACAGCTCTCACCTCTCGGACAGTATTCTGGTTTAAAGCCAGGATGATCAGAGCAGATGCACCCAAAACAAGAGCACGCTTCATCTATGGAGGAAAGATCTGTCAGTTTGAGCAACACTACCTAGTCATCTTGTGTTTAAGTCAATATTTTGAATACCTTATTGACCACAGAGGCAGCAAACGACTCCTGGTTGCGGTTACTGGAAACTGTGCCTTCCTCCATCTGGACAGGTACCACTCCAATCCAGGGGTTTGGATCCTTTCCATCACTGCTTTCACTGCTGGTTTTAATAGCTTCGTCTTTAATCTGCAGAGAGAATAACGAATGACACTGATGCTTGAGACATGATATGTCCCGCAACTTTCCATAAGATTATTTAAAAAAAATCTTTAATCAAAAATGATCGCTAGAATGTTCTTTTGTTACACTTACAAATTAAAATTTTATACTTTTTTAATATAATTTTCACTTATTTTCTCAATTAAATTATTCATTCAAGTAAATCATATATAGTCAATATTTGTAAAATTAATAAAAAGGTTATATGAGATTTACTATTTTTTATGCTTGTCATTTTTAAAGTCTATATTA